>NW_027328076.1:0-67548 GCF_047675955.1 Chlorocebus sabaeus | reverse complement strand
CTTGAAGGGAAAGATGTAACTCTGTGAGATGAATTAGCCGAACACAGAGCAGTTTCTCAGAAAGCTTCTTTCCAGTTTTGAACGGAAGATATTTCCTTTTTCACCATAGCCCTCTATGGGCTTCCAAATATCCCTTTGCCAATTCCACAAGAACAGCCTTAGCGAAAGGCTTCTTGAAGGGAAAGATGTAACTCTGTGAGATGAATTAACAGAACACAGAGCAGTTTCTCAGAAAGCTTCTTTCCAGTTTTGAACGGAAGATATTTCCTTTTTCACCATAGCCCTCTATGGGCTTCCAAATATCCCTTTGCCAATTCCACAAGAACAGCCTTAGCGAAAGGCTTCTTGAAGGGAAAGATGTAACTCTGTGAGATGAATTAACAGAACACAGAGCAGTTTCTCAGAAAGCTTCTTTCCAGTTTTGAACGGAAGATATTTCCTTTTTCACCATAGCCCTCTATGGGCTTCCAAATATCCCTTTGCCAATTCGACAAGAACAGCCTTAGCGAAAGGCTTCTTGAAGGGAAAGATGTAACTCTGTGAGATGAATTAACAGAACCCAGAGCAGTTTCTCAGAAAGCTTCTTTCCAGTTTTGAACGGAAGATATTTCCTTTTTCACCATAGCCCTCTATGGGCTTCCAAATATCCCTTTGCCAATTCCACAAGAACAGCCTTAGCGAAAGGCTTCTTGAAGGGAAAGATGTAACTCTGTGAGATGAATTAACAGAACACAGAGCAGTTTCTCAGAAAGCTTCTTTCCAGTTTTGAACGGAAGATATTTCCTTTTTCACCATAGCCCTCTATGGGCTTCCAAATATCCCTTTGCCAATTCCACAAGAACAGCCTTAGCGAAAGGCTTCTTGAAGGGAAAGATGTAACACTGTGAGATGAATTAACACAACACAGAGCAGTTTCTCAGAAAGCTTCTTTCCAGTTTTGAACGGAAGATATTTCCTTTTTCACCATAGCCCTCCATGGGCTTCCAAATATCCCTTTGCCAATTCCACAAGAACAGCCTTAGCGAAAGGCTTCTTGAAGGGAAAGATGTAACTCTGTGAGATGAATTAACAGAACACAGAGCAGTTTCTCAGAAAGCTTCTTTCCAGTTTTGAACGGAAGATATTTCCTTTTTCACCATAGCCCTCTATGGGCTTCCAAATATCCCTTTTCCAATTCCACAAGAACAGCCTTAGCGAAAGGCTTCTTGAAGGGAAAGATATAACTCTGTGAGATGAATTAACAGAACACAGAGCAGTTTCTCAGAAAGCTTCTTTCCAGTTTTGAACGGAAGATATTTCCTTTTTCACCATAGCCCTCCATGGGCTTCTAAATATCCCTTTTCCAATTCCACAAGAACAGCCTTAGCGAAAGGCTTCTTGAAGGGAAAGATATAACTCTGTGAGATGAATTAACAGAACACAGAGCAGTTTCTCAGAAAGCTTCTTTCCAGTTTTGAACGGAAGATATTTCCTTTTTCACCATAGCCCTCTATGGGCTTCCAAATATCCCTTTGCCAATTCCACAAGAACAGCCTTAGCGAAAGGCTTCTTGAAGGGAAAGATGTAACTCTGTGAGATGAATTAACAGAACACAGAGCAGTTTCTCAGAAAGCTTCTTTCCAGTTTTGAACGGAAGATATTTCCTTTTTCACCATAGCCCTCTATGGGCTTCCAAATATCCCTTTGCCAATTCCACAAGAACAGCCTTAGCGAAAGGCTTCTTGAAGGGAAAGATGTAACTCTGTGAGATGAATTAACAGAACACAGAGCAGTTTCTCAGAAAGCTTCTTTCCAGTTTTGAACGGAAGATATTTCCTTTTTCACCATAGCCCTCCATGGGCTTCCAAATATCCCTTTGCCAATTCCACAAGAACAGCCTTAGCGAAAGGCTTCTTGAAGGGAAAGATGTAACTCTGTGAGATGAATTAACAGAACACAGAGCAGTTTCTCAGAAAGCTTCTTTCCAGTTTTGAACGGAAGATATTTCCTTTTTCACCATAGCCCTCTATGGGCTTCCAAATATCCCTTTGCCAATTCCACAAGAACAGCCTTAGCGAAAGGCTTCTTGAAGGGAAAGATATAACTCTGTGAGATGAATTAACAGAACACAGAGCAGTTTCTCAGAAAGCTTCTTTCCAGTTTTGAACGGAAGATATTTCCTTTTTCACCATAGCCCTCTATGGGCTTCCAAATATCCCTTTGCCAATTCCACAAGAACAGCCTTAGCGAAAGGCTTCTTAAAGGGACGATGTAACTCTGTGAGATGAATTAACAGAACACAGAGCAGTTTCTCAGAAAGCTTCTTTCCAGTTTTGAACGGAAGATATTGCCTTTTTCACCATAGCCCTCTATGGGCTTCCAAATATCCCTTTGCCAATTCCACAAGAACAGCCTTAGCGAAAGGCTTCTTGAAGGGAAAGATGTAATTCTGTGAGACGAATTAACAGAATATAGAACAGTTTCTCAGAGAGCTTCTTTCCAGTTTTGAACGGAAGATATTTCCTTTTTCACCATAGCCCTCTATGGGCTTCCAAATATCCCTTTGCTAATTCCACAAGAACAGCCTTAGCGAAAGGCTTCTTGAAGGAAAGATGTAACTCTGTGAGATGAATTAACAGAGCACAGAGCAGTTTCTCAGAAAGCTTCTTTCCAGTATTGAACGGAAGATATTTCCTTTTTCACCATAGCCCTCTATGGGCTTCCAAATATCCCTTTTCCAATTCCACAAGAACAGCCTTAGCGAAAGGCTTCTTGAAGGGAAAGATGTAACTCTGTGAGATGAATTAACAGAACACAGAGCAGTTTCTCAGAAAGCTTCTTTCCAGTTTTGAACGGAAGATATTTCCTTTTTCACCATAGCCCTCTATGGGATTCAAAATATCCCTTTGCCAATTCCACAAGAACAGCCTTAGCGAAAGGCTTCTTGAAGGGAAAGATGTAACTCTGTGAGATGAATTAACAGAACACAGAGCAGTTTCTCAGAAAGCTTCTTTCCAGTTTTGAACGGAAGATATTTCATTTTTCACCATAGCCCTCTATGGGCTTCCAAATATCCCTTTGCCAATTCCACAAGAACAGCCTTAGCGAAAGGCTTCTTGAAGGGAAAGATGTAACTCTGTGAGATGAATTAACAGAACACAGAGCAGTTTCTCAGAAAGCTTCTTTCCAGTTTTGAACGGAAGATATTTCCTTTTTCACCATAGCCCTCTATGGGCTTCCAAATATCCCTTTGCCAATTCCACAAGAAGAGCCTTAGCGAAAGGCTTCTTGAAGGGAAAGATGTAACTCTGTGAGATGAATTAACAGAACACAGAGCAGTTTCTCAGAAAGCTTCTTTCCAGTTTTGAACGGAAGATATTTCCTTTTTCACCATAGCCCTCTATGGGCTTCCAAATATCCCTTTGCCAATTCCACAAGAACAGCCTTAGCGAAAGGCTTCTTGAAGGGAAAGATGTAACTCTGTGAGATGAATTAACACAACACAGAGCAGTTTCTCAGAAAGCTTCTTTCCAGTTTTGAACGGAAGATATTTCCTTTTTCACCATAGCCCACTATGGGCTTCCAAATATCCCTTTGCCAATTCCACAAGAACAGCCTTAGCGAAAGGCTTCTTGAAGGGAAAGATGTAACTCTGTGAGATGAATTAACAGAACACAGAGCAGTTTCTCAGAAAGCTTCTTTCCAGTTTTGAACGGAAGATATTCCCTTTTTCACCATAGCCCTCTATGGGCTTCCAAATATCCCTTTGCCAATTCCACAAGAACAGCCTTAGCGAAAGGCTTCTTGAAGGGAAAGATGTAACTCTGTGAGATGAATTAACAGAACACAGAGCAGTTTCTCAGAAAGCTTCTTTCCAGTTTTGAACGGAAGATATTTCCTTTTTCACCATAGCCCTCTATGGGCTTCCAAATATCCCTTTGCCAATTCCACAAGAACAGCCTTAGCGAAAGGCTTCTTGAAGGAAAGATGTAACTCTGTGAGATGAATTAACAGAGCACAGAGCAGTTTCTCAGAAAGCTTCTTTCCAGTATTGAACGGAAGATATTTCCTTTTTCACCATAGCCCTCTATGGGCTTCCAAATATCCCTTTTCCAATTCCACAAGAACAGCCTTAGCGAAAGGCTTCTTGAAGGGAAAGATGTAACTCTGCGAGATGAATTAACACAACACAGAGCAGTTTCTCAGAAAGCTTCTTTCCAGTTTTGAACGGAAGATATTTCCTTTTTCACCATAGCCCTCTATGGGATTCAAAATATCCCTTTGCCAATTCCACAAGAACAGCCTTAGCGAAAGGCTTCTTGAAGGGAAAGATGTAACTCTGTGAGATGAATTAACAGAACACAGAGCAGTTTCTCAGAAAGCTTCTTTCCAGTTTTGAACGGAAGATATTTCCTTTTTCACCATAGCCCTCTATGGGCTTCCAAATATCCCTTTGCCAATTCCGCAAGAACAGCCTTAGCGAAAGGCTTCTTGAAGGGAAAGATGTAACTCTGTGAGATGAAGTAACAGAACACTGAGCAGTTTCTCAGAAAGCTTCTTTCCAGTTTTGAACGGAAGATATTTCCTTTTTCACCATAGCCCTCTATGGGCTTCCAAATATCCCTTTGCCAATTCCACAAGAACAGCCTTAGCGAAAGGCTTCTTGAAGGGAAAGATATAATTCTGTGAGATGAATTAACAGAACATAGAACAGTTTCTCAGAAAGCTTCTTTCCAGTTTTGAACGGAAGATATTTCCTTTTTCACCATAGCCCTCTATGGGCTCCAAATATCCCTTTGCCAATTCCACAAGAACAGCCTTAGCGAAAGGCTTCTTGAAGGGAAAGATGTAATTCTGTGAGACGAATTAACAGAACATAGAACAGTTTCTCAGAAATCTTCTTTCCAGTTTTGAACGGAAGATATTTCCTTTTTCACCATAGCCCTCTATGGGCTTCCAAATATCCCTTTGCCAATTCCACAAGAACAGCCTTAGCGAAAGGCTTCTTGAAGGGAAAGATGTAACTCTGTGAGATGAATTAACAGAACACAGAGCAGTTTCTCAGAAAGCTTCTTTCCAGTTTTGAACGGAAGATATTTCCTTTTTCACCATAGCCCTCTATGGGCTTCCAAATATCCCTTTGCCAATTCCACAAGAACAGCCTTAGCGAAAGGCTTCTTGAAGGGAAAGATGTAACTCTGTGAGATGAATTAACAGAACCCAGAGCAGTTTCTCAGAAAGCTTCTTTCCAGTTTTGAACGGAAGATATTTCCTTTTTCACCATAGCCCTCTATGGGCTTCCAAATATCCCTTTGCCAATTCCACAAGAACAGCCTTAGCGAAAGGCTTCTTGAAGGGAAAGATGTAACTCTGTGAGATGAATTAACAGAACACAGAGCAGTTTCTCAGAAAGCTTCTTTCCAGTTTTGAACGGAAGATATTTCCTTTTCCCCATAGCCCTCTATGGGCTTCCAAATATCCCTTTGCCAATTCCACAAGAACAGCCTTAGCGAAAGGCTTCTTGAAGGGAAAGATGTAACTCTGTGAGATGAATTAACACAACACAGAGCAGTTTCTCAGAAAGCTTCTTTCCAGTTTTGAACGGAAGATATTTCCTTTTTCACCATAGCCCTCTATGGGCTTCCAAATATCCCTTTGCCAATTCCACAAGAACAGCCTTAGCGAAAGGCTTCTTGAAGGGAAAGATGTAACTCTGTGAGATGAATTAACAGAACACAGAGCAGTTTCTCAGAAAGATTCTTTCCAGTTTTGAACGGAAGATATTTCCTTTTTCACCATAGCCCTCTATGGGCTTCCAAATATCCCTTTGCCAATTCCACAAGAACAGCCTTAGCGAAAGGCTTCTTGAAGGGAAAGATGTAACTCTGTGAGATGAATTAACAGAACACAGAGCAGTTTCTCAGAAAGCTTCTTTCCAGATTTGAACGGAAGATATTTCCTTTTTCACCATAGCCCTCTATGGGCTTCCAAATATCCCTTTTCCAATTCCACAAGAACAGCCTTAGCGAAAGGCTTCTTGAAGGGAAAGATGTAACTCTGTGTGATGAATTAGCCGAACACAGAGCAGTTTCTCAGAAAGCTTCTTTCCAGTTTTGAACGGAAGATATTCCCTTTTTCACCATAGCCCTCTATGGGCTTCCAAATATCCCTTTGCCAATTCCACAAGAACAGCCTTAGCGAAAGGCTTCTTGAAGGGAAAGATGTAACTCTGTGAGATGAATTAACAGAACACAGAGCAGTTTCTCAGAAAGCTTCTTTCCAGTTTTGAACGGAAGATATTTCCTTTTTCACCATAGCCCTCTATGGGCTTCCAAATATCCCTTTGCCAATTCCACAAGAACAGCCTTAGCGAAAGGCTTCTTGAAGGAAAGATGTAACTCTGTGAGATGAATTAACAGAGCACAGAGCAGTTTCTCAGAAAGCTTCTTTCCAGTATTGAACGGAAGATATTTCCTTTTTCACCATAGCCCTCTATGGGCTTCCAAATATCACTTTTCCAATTCCACAAGAACAGCCTTAGCGAAAGGCTTCTTGAAGGGAAAGATATAACTCTGCGAGATGAATTAACACAACACAGAGCAGTTTCTCAGAAAGCTTCTTTCCAGTTTTGAACGGAAGATATTTCCTTTTTCACCATAGCCCTCTATGGGCTTCCAAATATCCCTTTTCCAATTCCACAAGAACAGCCTTAGCGAAAGGCTTCTTGAAGGGAAAGATGTAACTCTGTGAGATGAATTAACAGAACACAGAGCAGTTTCTCAGAAAGCTTCTTTCCAGTTTTGAACGGAAGATATTTCCTTTTTCACCATAGCCCTCTATGGGATTCAAAATATCCCTTTGCCAATTCCACAAGAACAGCCTTAGCGAAAGGCTTCTTGAAGGGAAAGATGTAACTCTGTGAGATGAATTAACAGAACACAGAGCAATTTCTCAGAAAGCTTCTTTCCAGTTTTGAACAGAAGATATTTCCTTTTTCACCATAGCCCTCTATGGGCTTCCAAATATCCCTTTGCCAATTCCACAAGAACAGCCTTAGCGAAAGGTTTCTTGAAGGGAAAGATGTAACTCTGTGAGACGAATTAACAGAACACAGAGTAGTTTCTCAGAAAGCTTCTTTCCAGTTTTGAACGGAAGATATTTCCTTTTTCACCATAGCCCTCCATGGGCTTCCAAATATCCCTTTGCCAATTCCACAAGAACAGCCTTAGCGAAAGGCTTCTTGAAGGGAAAGATGTAACTCTGTGAGATGAATTAACAGAACACAGAGCAGTTTCTCAGAAAGCTTCTTTCCAGTTTTGAACGGAAGATATTTCCTTTTTCACCATAGCCCTCCATGGGCTTCCAAATATCCCTTTGCCAATTCCACAAGAACAGCCTTAGCGAAAGGCTTCTTGAAGGGAAAGATGTAACTCTGTGAGATGAATTAACAGAACACAGAGCAGTTTCTCAGAAAGCTTCTTTCCAGTTTTGAACGGAAGATATTTCCTTTTTCACCATAGCCCTCTATGGGCTTCCAAATATCCCTTTGCCAATTCCACAAGAACAGCCTTAGCGAAAGGCTTCTTGAAGGGAAAGATATAACTCTGTGAGATGAATTAACAGAACACAGAGCAGTTTCTCAGAAAGCTTCTTTCCAGTTTTGAACGGAAGATATTTCCTTTTTCACCATAGCCCTCTATGGGCTTCCAAATATCCCTTTGCCAATTCCACAAGAACAGCCTTAGCGAAAGGCTTCTTGAAGGGAAAGATGTAACTCTGTGAGATGAATTAACAGAACACAGAGCAGTTTCTCAGAAAGCTTCTTTCCAGTTTTGAACGGAAGATATTTCCTTTTTCACCATAGCCCTCTATGGGCTTCCAAATATCCCTTTGCCAATTCCACAAGAACAGCCTTAGCGAAAGGCTTCTTAAAGGGACGATGTAACTCTGTGAGATGAATTAACAGAACACAGAGCAGTTTCTCAGAAAGCTTCTTTCCAGTTTTGAACGGAAGATATTTCATTTTTCACCATAGCCCTCTATGGGCTTCCAAATATCCCTTTGCCAATTCCACAAGAACAGCCTTAGCGAAAGGCTTCTTGAAGGGAAAGATGTAATTCTGTGAGACGAATTAACAGAACATAGAACAGTTTCTCAGAAAGCTTCTTTCCAGTTTTGAACGGAAGATATTTCCTTTTTCACCATAGCCCTCTATGGGCTTCCAAATATCCCTTTGCCAATTCCACAAGAACAGCCTTAGCGAAAGGCTTCTTGAAGGGAAAGATGTAACTCTGTGAGATGAATTAACAGAACACAGAGCAGTTTCTCAGAAAGCTTCTTTCCAGTTTTGAACGGAAGATATTTCCTTTTTCACCATAGCCCTCTATGGGCTTCCAAATATCCCTTTGCCAATTCCACAAGAACAGCCTTAGCGAAAGGCTTCTTGAAGGGAAAGATGTAACTCTGTGAGATGAATTAACAGAACACAGAGCAGTTTCTCAGAAAGCTTCTTTCCAGATTTGAACGGAAGATATTTCCTTTTTCACCATAGCCCTCTATGGGCTTCCAAATATCCCTTTTCCAATTCCACAAGAACAGCCTTAGCGAAAGGCTTCTTGAAGGGAAAGATGTAACTCTGTGAGATGAATTAGCCGAACACAGAGCAGTTTCTCAGAAAGCTTCTTTCCAGTTTTGAACGGAAGATATTCCCTTTTTCACCATAGCCCTCTATGGGCTTCCAAATATCCCTTTGCCAATTCCACAAGAACAGCCTTAGCGAAAGGCTTCTTGAAGGGAAAGATGTAACTCTGTGAGATGAATTAACAGAACACAGAGCAGTTTCTCAGAAAGCTTCTTTCCAGTTTTGAACGGAAGATATTTCCTTTTTCACCATAGCCCTCTATGGGCTTCCAAATATCCCTTTGCCAATTCCACAAGAACAGCCTTAGCGAAAGGCTTCTTGAAGGAAAGATGTAACTCTGTGAGATGAATTAACAGAGCACAGAGCAGTTTCTCAGAAAGCTTCTTTCCAGTATTGAACGGAAGATATTTCCTTTTTCACCATAGCCCTCTATGGGCTTCCAAATATCACTTTTCCAATTCCACAAGAACAGCCTTAGCGAAAGGCTTCTTGAAGGGAAAGATATAACTCTGCGAGATGAATTAACACAACACAGAGCAGTTTCTCAGAAAGCTTCTTTCCAGTTTTGAACGGAAGATATTTCCTTTTTCACCATAGCCCTCTATGGGCTTCCAAATATCCCTTTTCCAATTCCACAAGAACAGCATTAGCGAAAGGCTTCCTGAAGGGAAAGATGTAACTCTGTGAGATGAATTAACAGAACACAGAGCAGTTTCTCAGAAAGCTTCTTTCCAGTTTTGAACGGAAGATATTTCCTTTTTCACCATAGCCCTCTATGGGATTCAAAATATCCCTTTGCCAATTCCACAAGAACAGCCTTAGCGAAAGGCTTCTTGAAGGGAAAGATGTAACTCTGTGAGATGAATTAACAGAACACAGAGCAATTTCTCAGAAAGCTTCTTTCCAGTTTTGAACAGAAGATATTTCCTTTTTCACCATAGCCCTCTATGGGCTTCCAAATATCCCTTTGCCAATTCCACAAGAACAGCCTTAGCGAAAGGCTTCTTGAAGGGAAAGATGTAACTCTGTGAGACGAATTAACAGAACACAGAGTAGTTTCTCAGAAAGCTTCTTTCCAATTTTGAACGGAAGATATTTCCTTTTTCACCATAGCCCTCCATGGGCTTCCAAATATCCCTTTGCCAATTCCACAAGAACAGCCTTAGCGAAAGGCTTCTTGAAGGGAAAGATGTAACTCTGTGAGATGAATTAACAGAACACAGAGCAGTTTCTCAGAAAGCTTCTTTCCAGTTTTGAACGGAAGATATTTCCTTTTTCACCATAGCCCTCCATGGGCTTCCAAATATCCCTTTGCCAATTCCACAAGAACAGCCTTAGCGAAAGGCTTCTTGAAGGGAAAGATGTAACTCTGTGAGATGAATTAACAGAACACAGAGCAGTTTCTCAGAAAGCTTCTTTCCAGTTTTGAACGGAAGATATTTCCTTTTTCACCATAGCCCTCTATGGGCTTCCAAATATCCCTTTGCCAATTCCACAAGAACAGCCTTAGCGAAAGGCTTCTTGAAGGGAAAGATATAATTCTGTGAGATAAATTAACAGAACATAGAACAGTTTCTCAGAAAGCTTCTTTCCAGTTTTGAACGGAAGATATTTCCTTTTTCACCATAGCCCTCTATGGGCTCCAAATATCCCTTTGCCAATTCCACAAGAACAGCCTTAGCGAAAGGCTTCTTGAAGGGAAAGATGTAATTCTGTGAGACGAATTAACAGAACATAGAACAGTTTCTCAGAAATCTTCTTTCCAGTTTTGAACGGAAGATATTTCCTTTTTCACCATAGCCCTCTATGGGCTTCCAAATATCCCTTTGCCAATTCCACAAGAACAGCCTTAGCGAAAGGCTTCTTGAAGGGAAAGATGTAACTCTGTGAGATGAATTAACAGAACACAGAGCAATTTCTCAGAAAGCTTCTTTCCAGTTTTGAACAGAAGATATTTCCTTTTTCACCATAGCCCTCTATGGGCTTCCAAATATCCCTTTGCCAATTCCACAAGAACAGCCTTAGCGAAAGGCTTCTTGAAGGGAAAGATGTAACTCTGTGAGACGAATTAACAGAACACAGAGTAGTTTCTCAGAAAGCTTCTTTCCAGTTTTGAACGGAAGATATTTCCTTTTTCACCATAGCCCTCCATGGGCTTCCAAATATCCCTTTGCCAATTCCACAAGAACAGCCTTAGCGAAAGGCTTCTTGAAGGGAAAGATGTAACTCTGTGAGATGAATTAACAGAACACAGAGCAGTTTCTCAGAAAGCTTCTTTCCAGTTTTGAACGGAAGATATTTCCTTTTTCACCATAGCCCTCCATGGGCTTCCAAATATCCCTTTGCCAATTCCACAAGAACAGCCTTAGCGAAAGGCTTCTTGAAGGGAAAGATGTAACTCTGTGAGATGAATTAACAGAACACAGAGCAGTTTCTCAGAAAGCTTCTTTCCAGTTTTGAACGGAAGATATTTCCTTTTTCACCATAGCCCTCTATGGGCTTCCAAATATCCCTTTGCCAATTCCACAAGAACAGCCTTAGCGAAAGGCTTCTTGAAGGGAAAGATATAACTCTGTGAGATGAATTAACAGAACACAGAGCAGTTTCTCAGAAAGCTTCTTTCCAGTTTTGAACGGAAGATATTTCCTTTTTCACCATAGCCCTCTATGGGCTTCCAAATATCCCTTTGCCAATTCCACAAGAACAGCCTTAGCGAAAGGCTTCTTGAAGGGAAAGATGTAACTCTGTGAGATGAATTAACAGAACACAGAGCAGTTTCTCAGAAAGCTTCTTTCCAGTTTTGAACGGAAGATATTTCCTTTTTCACCATAGCCCTCTATGGGCTTCCAAATATCCCTTTGCCAATTCCACAAGAACAGCCTTAGCGAAAGGCTTCTTAAAGGGACGATGTAACTCTGTGAGATGAATTAACAGAACACAGAGCAGTTTCTCAGAAAGCTTCTTTCCAGTTTTGAACGGAAGATATTTCATTTTTCACCATAGCCCTCTATGGGCTTCCAAATATCCCTTTGCCAATTCCACAAGAACAGCCTTAGCGAAAGGCTTCTTGAAGGGAAAGATGTAATTCTGTGAGACGAATTAACAGAACATAGAACAGTTTCTCAGAAAGCTTCTTTCCAGTTTTGAACGGAAGATATTTCCTTTTTCACTATAGCCCTCTATGGGCTTCCAAATATCCCTTTGCCAATTCCACAGGAACAGCCTTAGCGAAAGGCTTCTTGAAGGAAAGATGTAACTCTGTGAGATGAATTAACAGAGCACAGAGCAGTTTCTCAGAAAGCTTCTTTCCAGTATTGAACGGAAGATATTTCCTTTTTCACCATAGCCCTCTATGGGCTTCCAAATATCCCTTTTCCAATTCCACAAGAACAGCCTTAGCGAAAGGCTTCTTGAAGGGAAAGATGTAACTCTGTGAGATGAATTAACAGAACACAGAGCAGTTTCTCAGAAAGCTTCTTTCCAGTTTTGAACGGAAGATATTTCCTTTTTCACCATAGCCCTCTATGGGATTCAAAATATCCCTTTGCCAATTCCAAAAGAACAGCCTTAGCGAAAGGCTTCTTGAAGGGAAAGATGTAACTCTGTGAGATGAATTAACAGAACACAGAGCAGTTTCTCAGAAAGCTTCTTTCCAGTTTTGAACGGAAGATATTTCCTTTTTCACCATAGCCCTCTATGGGCTTCCAAATATCCCTTTGCCAATTCCACAAGAACAGCCTTAGCGAAAGGCTTCTTGAAGGGAAAGATGTAACTCTTTGAGATGAATTAACAGAACACTGAGCAGTTTCTCAGAAAGCTTCTTTCCAGTTTTGAACGGAAGATATTTCCTTTTTCACCATAGCCCTCTATGGGCTTCCAAATATCCCTTTGCCAATTCCACAAGAACAGCCTTAGCTAAAGGCTTCTTGAAGGGAAACATATAACTCTGTGAGATGAATTAACAGAACATAGAACAGTTTCTCAGAAAGCTTCTTTCCAGTTTTGAACGGAAGATATTTCCTTTTTCACCATAGCCCTCTATGGGCTTCCAAATATCCCTTTGCCAATTCCACAAGAACAGCCTTAGCGAAAGGCTTCTTGAAGGGAAAGATGTAACTCTGTGAGATGAATTAACAGAACACAGAGCAGTTTCTCAGAAAGCTTCTTTCCAGTTTTGAACGGAAGATATTTCCTTTTTCACCATAGCCCTCTATGGGCTTCCAAATATCCCTTTGCCAGTTCCACAAGAACAGCCTTAGCGGAAGGCTTCTTGAAGGGAAATATGTAACTCTGTAAGATGAATTAACAGAACACAGAGCAGTTTCTCAGAAAGCTTCTTTCCAGTTTTGAACGGAAGATATTTCCTTTTTCACCATAGCCCTCTATGGGCTTCCAAATATCCCTTTGGCAATTACACAAGAACAGCCTTAGCGAAAGGCTTCTTGAAGGGAAAGATGTAACTCTGTGAGATGAATTAACAGAACACAGAGCAGTTTCTCAGAAAGCTTCTTTCCAGTTTTGAACGGAAGATATTTCCTTTTTCACCATAGCCCTCTATGGGCTACCAAATATCCCTTTGCCAATTCCACAAGAACAGCCTTAGCGAAGGGCTTCTTCAAGGGAAAGATGTAACTCTGTGAGATGAATTAAGAGAACACAGAGCAGTTTCTCAGAAATCTTCTTTCCAGTTTTGAACGGAAGATATTTCCTTTTTCACCATAGCCCTCTATGGGCTTCCAAATATCCCTTTGCCAATTCCGCAAGAACAGCCTTAGCGAAAGGCTTCTTGAAGGGAAAGATGTAATTCTGTGAGATGAATTAACAGAACCCAGAGCAGTTTCTCAGAAAGCTTCTTTCCAGTTTTGAACGGAAGATATTTCCTTTTTCACCATAGCCCTCTATGGGCTTCCAAATATCCCTTTGCCAATTCCACAAGAACAGCCTTAGCGAACGGCTTCTTAAAGGGACGATGTAACTCTGTGAGATGAATTAACAGAACACAGAGTAGTTTCTCAGAAAGCTTCTTTCCAGTTTTGAACGGAAGATATTTCATTTTTCACCATAGCCCTCTATGGGCTTCCAAATATCCCTTTGCCAATTCCACAAGAACAGCCTTAGCGAAAGGCTTCCTGAAGGGAAAGATGTAATTCTGTGAGACGAATTAACAGAACATAGAACAGTTTCTCAGAAAGCTTCTTTCCAGTTTTGAACGGAAGATATTTCCTTTTTCACCATAGCCCTCTATGGGCTTCCAAATATCCCTTTGCCAATTCCACAAGAACAGCCTTAGCGAAAGGCTTCTTGAAGGAAAGATGTAACTCTGTGAGATGAATTAACAGAGCACAGAGCAGTTTCTCAGAAAGCTTCTTTCCAGTATTGAACGGAAGATATTTCCTTTTTCACCATAGCCCTCTATGGGCTTCCAAATATCCCTTTTCCAATTCCACAAGAACAGCCTTAGCGAAAGGCTTCTTGAAGGGAAAGATGTAACTCTGTGAGATGAATTAACAGAACACAGAGCAGTTTCTCAGAAAGCTTCTTTCCAGTTTTGAACGGAAGATATTTCCTTTTTCACCATAGCCCTCTATGGGATTCAAAATATCCCTTTGCCAATTCCACAAGAACAGCCTTAGCGAAAGGCTTCTTGAAGGGAAAGATGTAATTCTGTGAGATGAATTAACAGAACACAGAGCAGTTTCTCAGAAAGCTTCTTTCCAGTTTTGAACGGAAGATATTTCCTTTTTCACCATAGCCCTCTATGGGCTTCCAAATATCCCTTTGCCAGTTCCACAAGAACAGCCTTAGCGGAAGGCTTCTTGAAGGGAAATATGTAACTCTGTAAGATGAATTAACAGAACACAGAGCAGTTTCTCAGAAAGCTTCTTTCCAGTTTTGAACGGAAGATATTTCCTTTTTCACCATAGCCCTCTATGGGCTTCCAAATATCCCTTTGGCAATTACACAAGAACAGCCTTAGCGAAAGGCTTCTGGAAGGGAAAGATGTAACTCTGTGAGATGAATTAACAGAACACAGAGCAGTTTCTCAGAAAGCTTCTTTCCAGTTTTGAACGGAAGATATTTCCTTTTTCACCATAGCCCTCTATGGGCTACCAAATATCCCTTTGCCAATTCCACAAGAACAGCCTTAGCGAAGGGCTTCTTCAAGGGAAAGATGTAACTCTGTGAGATGAATTAAGAGAACACAGAGCAGTTTCTCAGAAATCTTCTTTCCAGTTTTGAACGGAAGATATTTCCTTTTTCACCATAGCCCTCTATGGGCTTCCAAATATCCCTTTGCCAATTCCGCAAGAACAGCCTTAGCGAAAGGCTTCTTGAAGGGAAAGATGTAATTCTGTGAGATGAATTAACAGAACCCAGAGCAGTTTCTCAGAAAGCTTCTTTCCAGTTTTGAACGGAAGATATTTCCTTTTTCACCATAGCCCTCTATGGGCTTCCAAATATCCCTTTGCCAATTCCACAAGAACAGCCTTAGCGAAAGGCTTCTTGAAGGGAAAGATGTAACTCTGTGAGATGAATTAACAGAACACAGAGCAGTTTCTCAGAAAGCTTCTTTCCAGTTTTGAACGGAAGATATTTCCTTTTTCACCATAGCCCTCTATGGGCTTCCAAATATCCCTTTGCCAATTCCACAAGAACAGCCTTAGCGAAAGGCTTCTTGAAGGGAAGATGTAACTCTGTGAGATGAATTAACAGAACACAGAGCAGTTTCTCAGAAAGCTTCTTTCCAGTTTTGAACGGAAGATATTTCATTTTTCACCATAGCCCTCTAAGGGCTCCAAATATCCCTTTGCCAATTCCACAAGAACAGCCTTAGCGAAAAGCTTCTTGAAGGGAAAGATGTAATTCTGTGAGACGAATTAACAGAACATAGAACAGTTTCTCAGAAATCTTCTTTCCAGTTTTGAAGGG
Organism: Chlorocebus sabaeus; assembly: GCF_047675955.1. Lineage (NCBI taxonomy): Eukaryota > Metazoa > Chordata > Mammalia > Primates > Cercopithecidae > Chlorocebus > Chlorocebus sabaeus. Next base: position 51,998 of record NW_027328076.1, on the reverse strand, counting down.
AAGATATTTCCTTTTTCACCATAGCCCTCTATGGGATTCCAAATATCCCTTTGCCAATTCCACAAGAACAGCCTTAGCGAAAGGCTTCTTGAAGGGAAAGATGTAACTCTGTGAGATGAATTAACAGAACACAGAGCAGTTTCTCAGAAAGCTTCTTTCCAGTTTTGAACGGAAGATATTTCCTTTTTCACCATAGCCCTCTATGGGCTTCCAAATATCCCTTTGCCAATTCCACAAGAACAGCCTTAGCGAAAGGCTTCTTGAAGGGAAAGATGTAACTCTGTGAGATGAATTAACAGAACACAGAGCAGTTTCTCAGAAAGCTTCTTTCCAGTTTTGAACGGAAGATATTTCCTTTTTCAAAATAGCCCTCCATGGGCTTCCAAATATCCCTTTGCCAATTCCACAAGAACAGCCTTAGCGAAAGGCTTCTTAAAGGGACGATGTAACTCTGTGAGATGAATTAACAGAACACAGAGCAGTTTCTCAGAAAGCTTCTTTCCAGTTTTGAACGGAAGATATTTCATTTTTCACCATAGCCCTCTATGGGCTTCCAAATATCCCTTTGCCAATTCCACAAGAACAGCCTTAGCGAAAGGCTTCTTGAAGGGAAAGATGTAATTCTGTGAGACGAATTAACAGAACATAGAACAGTTTCTCAGAAAGCTTCTTTCCGGTTTTGAACGGAAGATATTTCCTTTTTCACCATAGCCCTCTATGGGCTTCCAAATATCCCTGTGCCAATTCCACAAGAACAGCCTGAGCGAAAGGCTTCTTGAATGGAAAGATATAACTCTGTGAGATGAATTAACAGAACACAGAGCAGTTTCTCAGAAAGCTTCTTTCCAGTTTTGAACGGAAGATATTTCCTTTTTCACCATAGCCCTCTATGGGCTTCCAAATATCCCTTTGCCAATTCCACAAGAACAGCCTTAGCGAAAGGCTTCTTGAAGGGAAAGATGTAACTCTGTGAGACGAATTAACAGAACACAGAGCAGTTTCTCAGAAAGCTTCTTTCCAGTTTTGAACGGAAGATATTTCCTTTTTCACCATAGACCTCTATGGGCTTCCAAATATCCCTTTGCCAATTCCACAAGAACAGCCTTAGCGAAAGGCTTCTTGAAGGGAAAGATGTAACTCTGTGAGATGAATTAACAGAGCACAGAGCAGTTTCTCAGAAAGCTTCTTTCCAGTATTGAACGGAAGATATTTCCTTTTTCACCATAGCCCTCTATGGGCTTCCAAATATCCCTTTTCCAATTCCACAAGAACAGCCTTAGCGAAAGGCTTCTTGAAGGGAAAGATGTAACTCTGTGAGATGAATTAACAGAACACAGAACAGTTTCTCAGATAGCTTCTTTCCAGTTTTGAACGGAAGATATTTCCTTTTTCACCATAGCCCTCTATGGGCTTCCAAATATCCCTTTGCCAATTCCACAAGAACAGCCTTAGCGAAAGGCTTCTTGAAGGGAAAGATGTAACTCTGTGAGATGGATTAACAGAACACAGAGCAGTTTCTCAGAAAGCTTCTTTCCAGTTTTGAACAGAAGATATTTCCTTTTTCACCATAGCCCTCTATGGGCTTCCAAATATCCCTTTGCCAATTCCACAAGAACAGCCTTAGCGAAAGGCTTCTTGAAGGGAAAGATATAACTCTGTGAGATGAATTAACAGAACACAGAGCAGTTTCTCAGAAAGCTTCTTTCCAGTTTTGAACGGAAGATATTTCCTTTTTCACCATAGCCCTCTATGGGCTTCCAATATCCCTTTGCCAATTCCACAAGAACAGCCTTAGCGAAAGGCTTCTTGAAGGGAAAGATGTAACTCTGTGAGATGAATTAACAGAACACTGAGCAGTTTCTCAGAAAGCTTCTTTCCAGTTTTGAACGGAAGATATTTCCTTTTTCACCATAGCCCTCTATGGGCTTCCAAATATCCCTTTGCCAATTCCACAAGAACAGCCTTAGCGAAAGGCTTCTTGGAGGGAAAGATATAACTCTGTGAGATGAATTAACAGAACACAGAGCAGTTTCTCAGAAAGCTTCTTTCCAGTTTTGAACGGAAGATATTTCCTTTTTCACCATAGCCCTCTATGGGCTTCCAAATATCCCTTTGCCAATTCCACAAGAACAGCCCTAGCGAAAGGCTTCTTGAAGGGAAAGATGTAACTCTGTGAGATGAATTAACAGAACACAGAGCAGTTTCTCAGAAAGCTTATTTCCAGTTTTGAACGGAAGGTATTTCCTTTTTCACCATAGCCCTCTATGGGCTTCCAAATATCCCTTTGCCAATTCCACAAGAACAGCCTTAGCGAAAGGCTTCTTGAAGGGAAAGATGTAACTCTGTGAGATGAATTAACAGAACACAGAGCAGTTTCTCAGAAAGCTTCTTTCCAGTATTGAACGGAAGATATTTCCTTTTTCACCATAGCCCTCTATGGGCTTCCAAATATCCCTTTTCAAATTCCACAAGAACAGCCTTAGCGAAAGGCTTCTTGAAGGGAAAGATGTAACTCTGTGAGATGAATTAACAGAACACAGAGCAGTTTCTCAGAAAGCTTCTTTCCAGTTTTGAACGGAAGATATTTCCTTTTTCACCATAGCCCTCTATGGGCTTCCAAATATCCCTTTGCCAATTCCACAAGAACAGCCTTAGCGAAAGGCTTCTTGAAGGGAAAGATGTAACTCTGTGAGATGAATTAACAGAACACAGAGCAGTTTCTCAGAAAGCTTCTTTCCAGTTTTGAACAGAAGATATTTCCTTTTTCACCATAGCCCTCTATGGGCTTCCAAATATCCCTTTGCCAATTCCACAAGAACAGCCTTAGCGAAAGGCTTCTTGAAGGGAAAGATATAACTCTGTGAGATGAATTAACAGAACACAGAGCAGTTTCTCAGAAAGCTTCTTTCCAGTTTTGAACGGAAGATATTTCCTTTTTCACCATAGCCCTCTATGGGCTTCCAAATATCCCTTTGCCAATTCCACAAGAACAGCCTTAGCGAAAGGCTTCTTGAAGGGAAAGATATAACTCTGTGAGATGAATTAACAGAACACAGAGCAGTTTCTCAGAAAGCTTCTTTCCAGTTTTGAACGGAAGATATTTCCTTTTTCACCATAGCCCTCTATGGGCTTCCAAATATCCCTTTGCCAATTCCACAAGAACAGCCTAAGCGAAAGGCTTCTTGAAGGGAAAGATGTAACTCTGTGAGATGAATTAACAGAACACAGAGCAGTTTTCAGAAAGCTTCTTTCCAGTTTTGAACGGAAGATATTTCCTTTTTCACCATAGCCCTCTATGGGCTTCCAAATATCCCGTTGCCCATTCCACAAGAACAGACTTAGCGAAAGGCTTCTTGAAGGGAAAGATGTAACTCTTTGAGATGAATTAACAGAACACAGAGCAGTTTCTCAGAAAGCTTCTTTCCAGTTTTGAACGGAAGATATTTCCTTTTTCACCATAGCCCTCTATGAGCTTCCAAATATCCCTTTGCCAATTCCACAAGAACAGCCTTAGTGAAAGGCTTCTTGAAGGGAAAGATGTAACTCTGTGAGATGAATAAACAGAACACAGAGCAGTTTCTCAGAAAGCTTCTTTCCAGTTTTGAACCGAAGATATTTCCTTTTTCACCATAGCCCTCCATGGGCTTCCAAATATCCCTTTGCCAATTCCACAAGAACAGCCTTAGCGAAAGGCTTCTTGAAGGGAAAGATGTAACTCTGTGAGATGAATTAACAGAACACAGAGCAGTTTCTCAGAAAGCTTCTTTCCAGTTTTGAACGGTAGATATTTCCTTTTTCACCATAGCCCTCTATGGGCTTCCAAATATCCCTTTGCCAATTCCACAAGAACAGCCTTAGCGAAAGGCTTCTTGAAGGGAAAGATGTAACTCTGTGAGATGAATTAACAGAACACTGAGCAGTTTCTCAGAAAGCTTCTTTCCAGTTTTGAACGGAAGATATTTCCTTTTTCACCTTAGCCCTCTATGGGCTTCCAAATATCCCTTTGCCAATTCCACAAGAACAGCCTTAGCGAAAGGCTTCTTGAAGGGAAAGATATAACTCTGTGAGATGAATTAACAGAACACAGAGCAGTTTCTCAGAAAGCTTCTTTCCAGTTTTGAACGGAAGATATTTCCTTTTTCACCATAGCCCTCTATGGGCTTCCAAATATCCCTTTGCCAATTCCACAAGAACAGCCTTAGCGAAAGGCTTCTTGAAGGGAAAGATGTAACTCTGTGAGATGAATTAAGAGAACACAGAGCAGTTTCTCAGAAAGCTTCTTTCCAGTTTTGAACGGAAGATATTTCCTTTTTCACCATAGCCCTCTATGGGCTTCCAAATATCCCTTTGCCAATTCCACAAGAACAGCCTTAGCGAAAGGCTTCTTGAAGGGAAAGATGTAACTCTGTGAGATGAATTAACAGAGCACAGAGCAGTTTCTCAGAAAGCTTCTTTCCAGTATTGAACGGAAGATATTTCCTTTTTCACCATAGCCCTCTATGGGCTTCCAAATATCCCTTTTCCAATTCCACAAGAACAGCCTTAGCGAAAGGCTTCTTGAAGGGAAAGATGTAACTCTGTGAGATGAATTAACAGAACACAGAGCAGTTTCTCAGATAGCTTCTTTCCATTTTTGAACGGAAGATATTTCCTTTTTCACCATAGCCCTCTATGGGCTTCCAAATATCCCTTTGCCAATTCCACAAGAACAGCCTTAGCGAAAGGCTTCTTGAAGGGAAAGATGTAACTCTGTGAGATGAATTAACAGAACACAGAGCAGTTTCTCAGAAAGCTTCTTTCCAGTTTTGAACAGAAGATATTTCCTTTTTCACCATAGCCCTCTATGGGCTTCCAAATATCCCTTTCTCAATTCCACAAGAACAGCCTTAGCGAAAGGCTTCTTGAAGGGAAAGATATAACTCTGTGAGATGAATTAACAGAACACAGAGCAGTTTCTCAGAAAGCTTCTTTCCAGTTTTGAACGGAAGATATTTCCTTTTTCACCATAGCCCTCTATGGGCTTCCAATATCCCTTTGCCAATTCCACAAGAACAGCCTTAGCGAAAGGCTTCTTGAAGAGAAAGATGTAACTCTGTGAGATGAATTAACAGAACACAGAGCAGTTTCTCAGAAAGCTTCTTTCCAGTTTTGAACGGAAGATATTTCCTTTTTCACCATAGCCCTCTACGGGCTTCCAAATATCCCGTTGCCCATTCCACAAGAACAGACTTAGCGAAAGGCTTCTTGAAGGGAAAGATGTAACTCTGTGAGATGAATTCACAGAACACAGAGCAGTTTCTCAGAAAGCTTCTTTCCAGTTTTGAACGGAAGATATTTCCTTTTTCACCATAGCCCTCTATGGGATTCCAAATATCCCTTTGCCAATTCCACAAGAACAGCCTGAGCGAAAGGCTTCTTGAAGGGAAATATGTAACTCTGTGAGATGAATTAACAGAACACAGAGCAGTTTCTCAGAAAGCTTCTTTCCAGTTTTGAACGGAAGATATTTCCTTTTTCACCATAGCCCTCTAAGGGCTTCCAAATATCCCTTTGCCAATTCCACAAGAACAGCCGTAGCGAAAGGCTTCTTGAAGGGAAAGATGTAACTCTGTGAGATGAATTAACAGAACACAGAGCAGTTTCTCAGAAAGCTTCTTTCCAGTTTTGAACGGAAGGTATTTCCTTTTTCACCATAGCCCTCTATGGGCTTCCAAATATCCCTTTGCCAATTCCACAAGAACAGCCTTAGCGAAAGGCTTCTTGAAGGGAAAGATGTAACTCTGTGAGATGAATTAACCGAACACAGAGTAGTTTCTCAGAAAGGTTCTTTCCAGTTTTGAACGGAAGATATTTCCTTTTTCACCATAGCCCTCTATGGGCTTCCAAATATCCCTTTGCCAATTCCACAAGAACAGCCTTAGCGAAAGGCTTCTTGAAGGGAAAGATGTAACTCTGTGAGATGAATTAACAGAATATAGAACAGTTTCTCAGAAAGCTTCTTTCCAGTTTTGAACGGAAGATATTTCCTTTTTCACCATAGCCCTCTATGGGCTTCCAAATATCCCTTTGCCAATTCCACAAGAACAGCCTTAGCGAAAGGCTTCTTGAAGGGAAAGATGTAACTCTGTGAGATGAATTAACAGAACATAGAACAGTTTCTCAGAAAGCTTCTTTCCAGTTTTGAACGGAAGATATTTCCTTTTTCACCATAGCCCTCTACGGGCTTCCAAATATCCCTTTGCCAATTCCACAAGAACAGCCTTAGCGAAAGGCTTCTTGAAGGGAAAGATGTAACTCTGTGAGATGAATTAACAGAACACAGAGCAGTTTCTCAGAAAGCTTCTTTCCAGTTTTGAACGGAAGATATTTCCTTTTTCACCATAGCCCTCTATGGGCTTCCAAATATCCCTTTGCCAATTCCACAAGAACAGCCTTAGCGAAAGGCTTCTTGAAGGGAAAGATGTAACTCTGTGAGATGAATTAACAGAACACAGAGCAGTTTCTCAGAAAGCTTCTTTCCAGTTTTGAACGGAAGATATTTCCTTTTTCACCATAGCCCTCTATGAGCTTCCAAATATCCCTTTGCCAATTCCACAAGAACAGCCTTAGTGAAAGGCTTCTTGAAGGGAAAGATGTAACTCTGTGAGATGAATTAACAGAACACAGAGCAGTTTCTCAGAAAGCTTCTTTCCAGTTTTGAACGGAAGATATTTCCTTTTTCACCATAGCCCTCTATGGGATTCCAAATATCCCTTTGCCAATTCCACAAGAACAGCCTTAGCGAAAGGCTTCTTGAAGGGAAAGATGTAACTCTGTGAGATGAATTAACAGAACACAGAGAAGTTTCTCAGAAAGCTTCTTTCCAGTTTTGAACGGAAGATATTTCCTTTTTCACCATAGCCCTCTATGGGCTTCCAAATATCCCTTTGCCAATTCCAGAAGAACAGCCTTAGCGAAAGGCTTCTTGAAGGGAAAGATGTAACTCTGTGAGATGAATTAACAGAACACAGAGCAGTTTCTCAGAAAGATTCTTTCCAGTTTTCAACGGAAGATATTTCCTTTTTCACCATAGCCCTCTATGGGCTTCCAAATATCCCTTTGCCAATTCCACAAGAACAGCCTTAGCGAAAGGCTTCTTGAAGGGAAAGATGTAACTCTGTGAGATGAATTAAGAGAACACAGAGCAGTTTCTCAGAAAGCTTCTTTCCAGTTTTCAACGGAGGATATTTCCTTTTTCACCATAGCCCTCTATGGGCTTCCAAATATCCCTTTGCCAATTCCACAAGAACAGCCTTAGCGAAAGGCTTCTTGAAGGGAAAGATGTAACTCTGTGAGATGAATTAACAGAACACAGAGCAGTTTCTCAGAAAGCTTCTTTCCAGTTTTGAACGGAAGATATTTCCTTTTTCACCATAGCCCTCTATGGGCTTCCAATATCCCTTTGCCAATTCCACAAGAACAGCCTTAGCGAAAGGCTTCTTGAAGGGAAAGATGTAACTCTGTGAGATGAATTAACAAAACACAGAGCAGTTTCTCAGAAAGCTTCTTTCCAGTTTTGAACGGAAGATATTTCCTCTTTCACCATAGCCCTCTACGGGCTTCCAAATATCCCGTTGCCCATTCCACAAGAACAGACTTAGCGAAAGGCTTCTTGAAGGGAAAGATGTAACTCTGTGAGATGAATTCACAGAACACAGAGCAGTTTCTCAGAAAGCTTCTTTCCAGTTTTGAACGGAAGATATTTCCTTTTTCACCATAGCCCTCTATGGGATTCCAAATATCCCTTTGCCAATTCCACAAGAACAGCCTTAGCGAAAGGCTTCTTGCAGGGAAAGATGTAACTCTGTGAGATGAATTAACAGAATATAGAACAGTTTCTCAGAAAGCTTCTTTCCAGTTTTGAACGGAAGATATTTCCTTTTTCACCATAGCCCTCTATGGGCTTCCAAATATCCCTTTGCCAATTCCACAAGAACAGCCTTAGCGAAAGGCTTCTTGAAGGGAAAGATGTAACTCTGTGAGATGAATTAACAGAACATAGAACAGTTTCTCAGAAAGCTTCTTTCTAGTTTTGAACGGAAGATATTTCCTTTTTCACCATAGCCCTCCATGGGCTTCCAAATATCCCTTTGCCAATTCCACAAGAACAGCCTTAGCGAAAGTCTTCTTGAAGGGAAAGATATAACTCTGTGAGATGAATTAACAGAACACAGAGCAGTTTCTCAGAAAGCTTCTTTCCAGTTTTGAACGGAAGATATTTCCTTTTTCACCATAGCCCTCTATGGGCTTCCAAATATCCCTTTGCCAATTCCACAAGAACAGCCTTAGCGAAAGGCTTCTTGAAGGGAAAGATGTAACTCTGTGAGATGAATTAACAGAACACAGAGCAGTTTCTCAGATAGCTTCTTTCCAGTTTTGAACGGAAGATATTTCCTTTTTCACCATAGCCCTCTATGGGCTTCCAAATATCCCTTTGCCAATTCCACAAGAACAGCCTTAGCGAAAGGCTTCTTGAAGGGAAAGATGTAACTCTGTGAGATGAATTAACAGAACACAGAGCAGTTTCTCAGAAAGCTTCTTTCCAGTTTTGAACGGAAGATATTTCCTTTTTCACCATAGCCCTATATGGGCTTACAAATATCCCTTTGCCAATTCCACAAGAACAGCCTTAGCGAAAGGCTTCTTGAAGGGAAAGATGTAACTCTGTGAGATGAATTAACAGAGCACAGAGCAGTTTCTCAGAAAGCTTCTTTCCAGTATTGAACGGAAGATATTTCCTTTTTCACCATAGCCCTCTATGGGCTTCCAAATATCCCTTTTCCAATTCCACAAGAACAGCCTTAGCGAAAGGCTTCTTGAAGGGAAAGATGTAACTCTGTGAGATGAATTAACAGAACACAGAGCAGTTTCTCAGATAGCTTCTTTCCAGTTTTGAACGGAAGATATTTCCTTTTTCACCATAGCCCTCTATGGGCTTCCAAATATCCCTTTGCCAATTCCACAAGAACAGCCTTAGCGAAAGGCTTCATGAAGGGAAAGATGTAACTCTGTAAGATGAATTAACAGAACACAGAGCAGTTTTTCAGAAAGCTTCTTTCCAGTTTTGAACAGAAGATATTTCCTTTTTCACCATAGCCCTCTATGGGCTTCCAAATATCCCTTTGCCAATTCCACAAGAACAGCCTTAGCGAAAGGCTTCTTGAAGGGAAAGATATAACTCTGTGAGATGAATTAACAGAACACAGAGCAGTTTCTCAGAAAGCTTCTTTCCAGTTTTGAACGGAAGATATTTCCTTTTTCACCATAGCCCTCTATGGGCTTCCAATATCCCTTTGCCAATTCCACAAGAACAGCCTTAGCGAAAGGCTTCTTGAAGGGAAAGATGTAGCTCTGTGAGATGAATTAACAGAACACAGAGCAGTTTCTCAGAAAGCTTCTTTCCAGTTTTGAACGGAAGATATTTCCTTTTTCACCATAGCCCTCTATGAGCTTCCAAATATCCCTTTGCCAATTCCACAATAACAGCCTTAGTGAAAGGCTTCTTGAAGGGAAAGATGTAACTCTGTGAGATGAATTAACAGAACACAGAGCAGTTTCTCAGAAAGCTTCTTTCCAGTTTTGAACGGAAGATATTTCCTTTTTCACCATAGCCCTCTATGAGCTTCCAAATATCCCTTTGCCAATTCCACAAGAACAGCCTTAGTGAAAGGCTTCTTGAAGGGAAAGATGTAACTCTGTGAGATGAATTAACAGAACCCAGAGCAGTTTCTCAGAAAGCTTCTTTCCAGTTTTGAACGGAAGATATTTCCTTTTTCACCATAGCCCTCCATGGGCTTCCAAATATCCCTTTGCCAATTCCACAAGAACAGCCTTAGCGAAAGGCTTCTTGAAGGGAAAGATGTAACTCTGTGAGATGAATTAACAGAACACAGAGCAGTTTCTCAGAAAGCTTCTTTCCAGTTTTGAACGGAAGATATTTCCTTTTTCACCATAGCCCTCTATGGGCTTCCAAATATCCCTTTGCCAATTCCACAAGAACAGCCTTAGCGAAAGGCTTCTTGAAGGAAAAGATGTAACTCTGTGAGATGAATTAACAGAACACTGAGCAGTTTCTCAGAAAGCTTCTTTCCAGTTTTGAACGGAAGATATTTCCTTTTTCACCATAGCCCTCTATGGGCTTCCAAATATCCCTTTGCCAATTCCACAAGAACAGCCTTAGCGAAAGGCTTCTTGAAGGGAAAGATATAACTCTGTGAGATGAATTAACAGAACACAGAGCAGTTTCTCAGAAAGCTTCTTTCCAGTTTTGAACGGAAGATATTTCCTTTTTCACCATAGCCCTCTATGGGCTTCCAAATATCCCTTTGCCAATTCCACAAGAACAGCCTTAGCGAAAGGATTCTTGAAGGGAAAGATGTAACTCTGTGAGATGAATTAACAGAGCACAGAGCAGTTTCTCAGAAAGCTTCTTTCCAGTATTGAACGGAAGATATTTCCTTTTTCACCATAGCCCTCTATGGGCTTCCAAATATCCCTTTTCCAATTCCACAAGAACAGCCTTAGCGAAAGGCTTCTTGAAGGGAAACATGTAACTCTGTGAGATGAATTAACAGAACACAGAGCAGTTTCTCAGATAGCTTCTTTCCAGTTTTGAACGGAAGATATTTCCTTTTTCACCATAGCCCTCTATGGGCTTCCAAATATCCCTTTGCCAATTCCACAAGAACAGCCTTAGCGAAAGGCTTCTTGAAGGGAAAGATGTAACTCTGTGAGATGAATTAACAGAACACAGAGCAGTTTCTCAGAATGCTTCTTTCCAGTTTTGAACAGAAGATATTTCCTTTTTCACCATAGCCCTCTATGGGCTTCCAAATATCCCTTTGCCAATTCCACAAGAACAGCCTTAGCGAAAGGCTTCTTGAAGGGAAAGATATAACTCTGTGAGATGAATTAACAGAACACAGAGCAGTTTCTCAGAAAGCTTCTTTCCAGTTTTGAACAGAAGATATTTCCTTTTTCACCATAGCCCTCTATGGGCTTCCAATATCCCTTTGCCAATTCCACAAGAACAGCCTTAGCGAAAGGCTTCTTGAAGGGAAAGATGTAACTCTGTGAGATGAATTAACAGAACACAGAGCAGTTTCTCAGAAAGCTTCTTTCCAGTTTTGAACGGAAGATATTTCCTTTTTCACCATAGCCCTCTATGGGCTTCCAAATATCCCGTTGCCCATTCCTCAAGAACAGACTTAGCGAAAGGCTTCTTGAAGGGAAAGATGTAACTCTGTGAGATGAATTCACAGAACACAGAGCAGTTTCTCAGAAAGCTTCTTTCCAGTTTTGAACGGAAGATATTTCCTTTTTCACCATAGCCCTCTATGGGATTCCAAATATCCCTTTGCCAATTCCACAAGAACAGCCTGAGCGAAAGGCTTCTTGAAGGGAAAGATGTAACTCTGTGAGATGAATTAACAGAACACAGAGCAGTTTCTCAGAAAGCTTCTTTCCAGTTTTGAACGGAAGATATTTCCTTTTTCACCATAGCCCTCTAAGGGCTTCCAAATATCCCTTTGCCAATTCCACAAGAACAGCCTTAGCGAAAGGCTTCTTGAAGGGAAAGATGTAACTCTGTGAGATGAATTAACAGAACACAGAGCAGTTTCTCAGAAAGCTTCTTTACAGTTTTGAACGGAAGGTATTTCCTTTTTCACCATAGCCCTCTATGGGCTTCCAAATATCCGTTTGCCAATTCCACAAGAACAGCCTTAGCGAAAGGCTTCTTGAAGGGAAAGATGTAACTCTGTGAGATGAATTAACAGAGCACAGAGCAGTTTCTCAGAAAGCTTCTTTCCAGTATTGAACGGAAGATATTTCCTTTTTCACCATAGCCCTCTATGGGCTTCCAAATATCCCTTTTCCAATTCCACAAGAACAGCCTTAGCGAAAGGCTTCTTGAAGGGAAAGATGTAACTCTGTGAGATGAATTAACAGAACACAGAGCAGTTTCTCAGATAGCTTCTTTCCAGTTTTGAACGGAAGATATTTCCTTTTTCGCCATAGCCCTCTATGGGCTTCCAAATATCCCTTTGCCAATTCCACAAGAACAGCCTTAGCGAAAGGCTTCTTGAAGGGAAAGATGTAACTCTGTGAGATGAATTAACAGAACACAGAGCAGTTTCTCAGAATGCTTCTTTCCAGTTTTGAACAGAAGATATTTCCTTTTTCACCATAGCCCTCTATGGGCTTCCAAATATCCCTTTGCCAATTCCACAAGAACAGCCTTAGCGAAAGGCTTCTTGAAGGGAAAGATATAACTCTGTGAGATGAATTAACAGAACACAGAGCAGTTTCTCAGAAAGCTTCTTTCCAGTTTTGAACGGAAGATATTTCCTTTTTCACCATAGCCCTCTATGGGCTTCCAATATCCCTTTGCCAATTCCACAAGAACAGCCTTAGCGAAAGGCTTCTTGAAGGGAAAGATGTAACTCTGTGAGATGAATTAACAGAACACAGAGTAGTTTCTCAGAAAGCTTCTTTCCAGTTTTGAACGGAAGATATTTCCTTTTTCACCATAGCCCTCTATGGGCTTCCAAATATCCCGTTGCCCATTCCACAAGAACAGACTTAGCGAAAGGCTTCTTGAAGGGAAAGATGTAACTCTGTGAGATGAATTAACAGAACACAGAGCAGTTTCTCAGAAAGCTTCTTTCCAGTTTTGAACGGAAGATATTTCCTTTTTCACCATAGCCCTCTATGGGATTCCAAATATCCCTTTGCCAATTCCACAAGAACAGCCTGAGCGAAAGGCTTCTTGAAGGGAAAGATGTAACTCTGTGAGATGAATTAACAGAACACAGAGCAGTTTCTCAGAAAGCTTCTTTCCAGTTTTGAACGGAAGATATTTCCTTTTTCACCATAGCCCTCTAAGGGCTTCCAAATATCCCTTTGCCAATTCCACAAGAACAGCCTTAGCGAAAGGCTTCTTGAAGGGAAAGATGTAACTCTGTGAGATGAATTAGCAGAACACAGAGCAGTTTCTCAGAAAGCTTCTTTACAGTTTTGAACGGAAGGTATTTCCTTTTTCACCATAGCCCTCTATGGGCTTCCAAATATCCCTTTGCCAATTCCACAAGAACAGCCTTAGCGAAAGGCTTCTTGAAGGGAAAGATGTAACTCTGTGAGATGAATTAACAGAGCACAGAGCAGTTTCTCAGAAAGCTTCTTTCCAGTTTTGAACGGAAGATATTTCCTTTTTCACCATAGCCCTCTATGGGCTTCCAAATATCCCTTTGCCAATTCCACAAGAACAGCCTTAGCGAAAGGCTTCTTGAAGGGAAAGATGTAACTCTGTGAGATGAATTAACAGAACACAGAGCAGTTTCTCAGAAAGCTTCTTTCCAGTTTTGAACGGAAGATATTTCCTTTTTCACCATAGCCCTCTATGGGCTTCCAAATATCCCGTTGCCCATTCCTCAAGAACAGACTTAGCGAAAGGCTTCTTGAAGGGAAAGATGTAACTCTGTGAGATGAATTCACAGAACACAGAGCAGTTTCTCAGAAAGCTTCTTTCCAGTTTTGAACGGAAGATATTTCCTTTTTCACCATAGCCCTCTATGGGATTCCAAATATCCCTTTGCCAATTCCACAAGAACAGCCTGAGCGAAAGGCTTCTTGAAGGGAAAGATGTAACTCTGTGAGATGAATTAACAGAACACAGAGCAGTTTCTCAGAAAGCTTCTTTCCAGTTTTGAACGGAAGATATTTCCTTTTTCACCATAGCCCTCTAAGGGCTTCCAAATATCCCTTTGCCAATTCCACAAGAACAGCCTTAGCGAAAGGCTTCTTGAAGGGAAAGATATAACTCTGTGAGATGAATTAACAGAACACAGAGCAGTTTCTCAGAAAGCTTCTTTACAGTTTTGAACGGAAGGTATTTCCTTTTTCACCATAGCCCTCTATGGGCTTCCAAATATCCCTTTGCCAATTCCACAAGAACAGCCTTAGCGAAAGGCTTCTTGAAGGGAAAGATGTAACTCTGTGAGATGAATTAACAGAGCACAGAGCAGTTTCTCAGAAAGCTTCTTTCCAGTATTGAACGGAAGATATTTCCTTTTTCACCATAGCCCTCTATGGGCTTCCAAATATCCCTTTTCCAATTCCACAAGAACAGCCTTAGCGAAAGGCTTCTTGAAGGGAAAGATGTAACTCTGTGAGATGAATTAACAGAACACAGAGCAGTTTCTCAGATAGCTTCTTTCCAGTTTTGAACGGAAGATATTTCCTTTTTCGCCATAGCCCTCTACGGGCTTCCAAATATCCCTTTGCCAATTCCACAAGAACAGCCTTAGCGAAAGGCTTCTTGAAGGGAAAGATGTAACTCTGTGAGATGAATTAACAGAACACAGAGCAGTTTCTCAGAATGCTTCTTTCCAGTTTTGAACAGAAGATATTTCCTTTTTCACCATAGCCCTCTATGGGCTTCCAAATATCCCTTTGCCAATTCCACAAGAACAGCCTTAGCGAAAGGCTTCTTGAAGGGAAAGATATAACTCTGTGAGATGAATTAACAGAACACAGAGCAGTTTCTCAGAAAGCTTCTTTCCAGTTTTGAACGGAAGATATTTCCTTTTTCACCATAGCCCTCTATGGGCTTCCAATATCCCTTTGCCAATTCCACAAGAACAGCCTTAGCGAAAGGCTTCTTGAAGGGAAAGATGTAACTCTGTGAGATGAATTAACAGAACACAGAGTAGTTTCTCAGAAAGCTTCTTTCCAGTTTTGAACGGAAGATATTTCCTTTTTCACCATAGCCCTCTATGGGCTTCCAAATATCCCGTTGCCCATTCCACAAGAACAGACTTAGCGAAAGGCTTCTTGAAGGGAAAGATGTAACTCTGTGAGATGAATTCACAGAACACAGAGCAGTTTCTCAGAAAGCTTCTTTCCAGTTTTGAACGGAAGATATTTCCTTTTTCACCATAGCCCTCTATGGGATTCCAAATATCCCTTTGCCAATTCCACAAGAACAGCCTGAGCGAAAGGCTTCTTGAAGGGAAAGATGTAACTCTGTGAGATGAATTAACAGAACACAGAGCAGTTTCTCAGAAAGCTTCTTTCCAGTTTTGAACGGAAGATATTTCCTTTTTCACCATAGCCCTCTAAGGGCTTCCAAATATCCCTTTGCCAATTCCACAAGAACAGCCTTAGCGAAAGGCTTCTTGAAGGGAAAGATGTAACTCTGTGAGATGAATTAACAGAACACAGAGCAGTTTCTCAGAAAGCTTCTTTACAGTTTTGAACGGAAGGTATTTCCTTTTTCACCATAGCCCTCTATGGGCTTCCAAATATCCCTTTGCCAATTCCACAAGAACAGCCTTAGCGTAAGGCTTCTTGAAGGGAAAGATGTAACTCTGTGAGATGAATTAACAGAGCACAGAGCAGTTTCTCAGAAAGCTTCTTTCCAGTTTTGAACGGAAGATATTTCCTTTTTCACCATAGCCCTCTATGGGCTTCCAAATATCCCTTTGCCAATTCCACAAGAACAGCCTTAGCGAAAGGCTTCTTGAAGGGAAAGATGTAACTCTGTGAGATGAATTAACAGAACACAGAGCAGTTTCTCAGAAAGGTTCTTTCCAGTTTTGAACAGAAGATATTTCCTTTTTCACCATAGCCCTCTAAGGGCTTCCAAATATCCCTTTGCAAATTCCACAAGAACAGCCTTAGCGAAAGGCTTCTTGAAGGGAAAGATGTAACTCTGTGAGATGAATTAATCGAACACAGAGTAGTTTCTCAGAAAGCTTCTTTCCAGTTTTGAACGGAAGATATTTCCTTTTTCACCATAGCCCTCTATGGGCTTCCAAATATCCCTTTGCCAATTCCACAAGAACAGCCTTAGCGAAAGGCTTCTTGAAGGGAAAGATGTAACTCTGTGAGATGAATTAACAGAACATAGAACAGTTTCTCAGAAAGCTTCTTTTTAGTTTTGAACGGAAGATATTTCCTTTTTCACCATAGCCCTCTATGGGCTTCCAAATATCCCTTTGCCAATTCCACAAGAACAGCCTTAGCGAAAGGCTTCTTGAAGGGAAAGATGTAACTCTGTGAGATGAATTAACAGAACACAGAGCAGTTTCTCAGAAAGCTTCTTTCCAGTTTTGAACGGAAGATATTTCCTTTTTCACCATAGCCCTCTATAGGCTTCCAAATATCCCTTTGCCAATTCCACAAGAACAGCCTTAGCGAAAGGCTTCTTGAAGGGAAAGATGTAACTCTGTGAGATGAATTAACAGAACATAGAACAGTTTCTCAGAAAGCTTCTTTCCAGTTTTGAACGGAAGATATTTCCTTTTTCACCATAGCCCTCTATGGGCTTCCAAATATCCCTTTGCCAATTCCACAAGAACAGCCTTAGCGAAAGGCTTCTTGAAGGGAAAGATGTTACTCTGTGAGATGAATTAACAGAACACAGAGCAGTTTCTCAGAAGGCTTCTTTCCAGTTTTGAACGGAAGATATTTCCTTTTTCACCATAGCCCTATATGGGCTTACAAATATCCCTTTGCCAATTCCACAAGAACAGCCTTAGCGAAAGGCTTCTTGAAGGGAAAGATGTAACTCTGTGAGATGAATTAACAGAACACAGAGCAGTTTCTCAGAAAGCTTCTTTCCAGTTTTGAACGGAAGATATTTCCTTTTTCACCATAGCCCTCTATGGGCTTCCAAATATCCAGTTGCCAATTCCACAAAACTGCCTTAGCGAAAGGCTTCTTGAAGGGAAATATGTAACTCTGTGAGATGAATTAACAGAAGACAGAGCAGTTTCTCAGAAAGCTTCTTTCCAGTTTTGAACGGAAGATATTTCCTTTTTCACCGTAGCCCTCTATGGGCTTCCAAATATCCCTTTGCCAATTCCACAAGAACAGCCTTAGCGAAAGGCTTCTTGAAGGGAAAGATGTAACTCTGTGAGATGAATTAACAGAACACAGAGCAGTTTCTCAGAAAGCTTCTTTCCAGTTTTGAACGGAAGATATTTCCTTTTTCACCATAGCCCTCTATGGGCTTCCAAATATCCCTTTGCCAATTCCACAAGAACAGCCTTAGCGAAAGGCTTCTTGAAGGGAAAGATGTAACTCTGTGAGATGAATTAACAGAACACAGAGCAGTTTCTCAGAAAGCTTCTTTCCAGTTTTGAACGGAAGATATTTCCTTTTTCACCATAGCCATTTATGAGCTTCCAAATATCCCTTTTCCAATTCCAAAAGAACAGGCTTAGCGAAAGGCTTCTTGAAGGGAAAGATGTAACTCTGTGAGATGAATTAACAGAACACAGAGCACTTTCTCAGAAAGCTTCTTTCCAGTTTTGAACGGGAGATATTTCCTTTTTCACCATAGCCCTCTATGGGCTTCCAAATATCCCTTTGCCAATTCCACAAGAACAGCCTTAGCGAAAGGCTTCTTGAAGGGAAAGATTTAACTCTGTGAGATGAATTAACAGAACACAGAGCAGTTTCTCAGAAAGCTTCTTTCCAGTTTTGAACGGAAGATATTTCCTTTTTCACCATAGCCCTCTAGGGGCTTCCAAATATCCCTTTGCCAATTCCACAAGAACAGCCTTAGCGAAAGGCTTCTTGAAGGGAAAGATGTAACTCTGTGAGATGAATTAACAGAACACAGAGCAGTTTCTCAGAAAGCTACTTTCCAGTTTTGAACGGAAGATATTTCCTTTTTCACCATAGCCCTCTACGGGCTTCCAAATATCCCTTTGCCAATTCCACAAGAACAGCCTTAGCGAAAGGCTTCTTGAAGGGAAAGATGTAACTCTGTGAGATTAATTAACAGAACACAGAGCAGTTTCTCAGAAAGCTTCTTTCCAGTTTTGAACGGAAGATATTTCCTTTTTCACCATAGCCCTCTATGGGCTTCCAAATATCCCTTTGCCAATTCCACAAGAACAGCCTTAGCGAAAGGCTTCTTGAAGGGAAAGATGTAACTCTGTGAGATGAATTAACCGAACACAGAGTAGTTTCTCAGAAAGGTTCTTTCCAGTTTTGAACGGAAGATATTTCCTTTTTCACCATAGCCCTCTATGGGCTTCCAAATATCCCTTTGCCAATTCCACAAGAACAGCCTTAGCGAAAGGCTTCTTGAAGGGAAAGATGTAACTCTGTGAGATGAATTAACAGAATATAGAACAGTTTCTCAGAAAGCTTCTTTCCAGTTTTGAACGGAAGATATTTCCTTTTTCACCATAGCCCTCTATGGGCTTCCAAATATCCCTTTGCCAATTCCACAAGAACAGCCTTAGCGAAAGGCTTCTTGAAGGGAAAGATGTAACTCTGTGAGATGAATTAACAGAACATAGAACAGTTTCTCAGAAAGCTTCTTTCCAGTTTTGAACGGAAGATATTTCCTTTTTCACCATAGCCCTCCATGGGCTTCCAAATATCCCTTTGCCAATTCCACAAGAACAGCCTTAGCGAAAGTCTTCTTGAAGGGAAAGATATAACTCTGTGAGATGAATTAACAGAACACAGAGCAGTTTCTCAGAAAGCTTCTTTCCAGTTTTGAACGGAAGATATTTCCTTTTTCACCATAGCCCTCTATGGGCTTCCAAATATCCCTTTGCCAATTCCACAAGAACAGCCTTAGCGAAAGGCTTCTTGAAGGGAAAGATGTAACTCTGTGAGATGAATTAACAGAACACAGAGCAGTTTCTCAGAAAGCTTCTTTCCAGTTTTGAACGGAAGATATTTCCTTTTTCACCATAGCCCTATAAGGGCTTACAAATATCCCTTTGCCAATTCCACAAGATCAGCCTTAGCGAAAGGCTTCTTGAAGGGAAAGATGTAACTCTGTGAGATGAATTAACAGAGCACAGAGCAGTTTCTCAGAAAGCTTCTTTCCAGTATTGAACGGAAGATATTTCCTTTTTCACCATAGCCCTCTATGGGCTTCCAAATATCCCTTTTCCAATTTCACAAGAACAGCCTTAGCGAAAGGCTTCTTGAAGGGAAAGATGTAACTCTGTGAGATGAATTAACAGAACACAGAGCAGTTTCTCAGATAGCTTCTTTCCAGTTTTGAACGGAAGATATTTCCTTTTTCACCATAGCCCTCTATGGGCTTCCAAATATCCCTTTGCCAATTCCACAAGAACAGCCTTAGCGAAAGGCTTCATGAAGGGAAAGATGTAACTCTGTAAGATGAATTAACAGAACACAGAGCAGTTTTTCAGAAAGCTTCTTTCCAGTTTTGAACAGAAGATATTTCCTTTTTCACCATAGCCCTCTATGGGCTTCCAAATATCCCTTTGCCAATTCCACAAGAACAGCCTTAGCGAAAGGCTTCTTGAAGGGAAAGATATAACTCTGTGAGATGAATTAACAGAACACAGAGCAGTTTCTCAGAAAGCTTCTTTCCAGTTTTGAACGGAAGATATTTCCTTTTTCACCATAGCCCTCTATGGGCTTCCAATATCCCTTTGCCAATTCCACAAGAACAGCCTTAGCGAAAGGCTTCTTGAAGGGAAAGATGTAACTCTGTGAGATGAATTAACAGAACACAGAGCAGTTTCTCAGAAAGCTTCTTTCCAGTTTTGAACGGAAGATATTTCCTTTTTCACCATAGCCCTCTATGAGCTTCCAAATATCCCTTTGCCAATTCCACAAGAACAGCCTTAGTGAAAGGCTTCTTGAAGGGAAAGATGTAACTCTGTGAGATGAATTAACAGAACACAGAGCAGTTTCTCAGAAAGCTTCTTTCCAGTTTTGAACGGAAGATATTTCCTTTTTCACCATAGCCCTCTATGAGCTTCCAAATATCCCTTTGCCAATTCCACAAGAACAGCCTTAGTGAAAGGCTTCTTGAAGGGAAAGATGTAACTCTGTGAGATGAATTAACAGAACCCAGAGCAGTTTCTCAGAAAGCTTCTTTCCAGTTTTGAACGGAAGATATTTCCTTTTTCACCATAGCCCTCCATGGGCTTCCAAATATCCCTTTGCCAATTCCACAAGAACAGCCTTAGCGAAAGGCTTCTTGAAGGGAAAGATGTAACTCTGTGAGATGAATTAACAGAACACAGAGCAGTTTCTCAGAAAGCTTCTTTCCAGTTTTGAACGGAAGATATTTCCTTTTTCACCATAGCCCTCTATGGGCTTCCAAATATCCCTTTGCCAATTCCACAAGAACAGCCTTAGCGAAAGGCTTCTTGAAGGGAAAGATATAACTCTGTGAGATGAATTAACAGAACACAGAGCAGTTTCTCAGAAAGCTTCTTTCCAGTTTTGAACGGAAGATATTTCCTTTTTCACCATAGCCCTCTATGGGCTTCCAAATATCCCTTTGCCAATTCCACAAGAACAGCCTTAGCGAAAGGATTCTTGAAGGGAAAGATGTAACTCTGTGAGATGAATTAACAGAGCACAGAGCAGTTTCTCAGAAAGCTTCTTTCCAGTATTGAACGGAAGATATTTCCTTTTTCACCATAGCCCTCTATGGGCTTCCAAATATCCCTTTTCCAATTCCACAAGAACAGCCTTAGCGAAAGGCTTCTTGAAGGGAAAGATGTAACTCTGTGAGATGAATTAACAGAACACAGAGCAGTTTCTCAGAAAGCTTCTTTCCAGTTTTGAACGGAAGATATTTCCTTTTTCACCATAGCCCTCTAAGGGCTTCCAAATATCCCTTTGCCAATTCCACAAGAACAGCCTTAGCGAAAGGCTTCTTGAAGGGAAAGATGTAACTCTGTGAGATGAATTAACAGAACACAGAGCAGTTTCTCAGAAAGCTTCTTTACAGTTTTGAACGGAAGGTATTTCCTTTTTCACCATAGCCCTCTATGGGCTTCCAAATATCCCTTTGCCAATTCCACAAGAACAGCCTTAGCGAAAGGCTTCTTGAAGGGAAAGATGTAACTCTGTGAGATGAATTAACAGAGCACAGAGCAGTTTCTCAGAAAGCTTCTTTCCAGTATTGAACGGAAGATATTTCCTTTTTCACCATAGCCCTCTATGGGCTTCCAAATATCCCTTTTCCAATTCCACAAGAACAGCCTTAGCGAAAGGCTTCTTGAAGGGAAAGATGTAACTCTGTGAGATGAATTAACAGAACACAGAGCAGTTTCTCAGATAGCTTCTTTCCAGTTTTGAACGGAAGATATTTCCTTTTTCGCCATAGCCCTCTATGGGCTTCCAAATATCCCTTTGCCAATTCCACAAGAACAGCCTTAGCGAAAGGCTTCTTGAAGGGAAAGATGTAACTCTGTGAGATGAATTAACAGAACACAGAGCAGTTTCTCAGAATGCTTCTTTCCAGTTTTGAACAGAAGATATTTCCTTTTTCACCATAGCCCTCTATGGGCTTCCAAATATACCTTTGCCAATTCCACAAGAACAGCCTTAGCGAAAGGCTTCTTGAAGGGAAAGATATAACTCTGTGAGATGAATTAACAGAACACAGAGCAGTTTCTCAGAAAGCTTCTTTCCAGTTTTGAACGGAAGATATTTCCTTTTTCACCATAGCCCTCTATGGGCTTCAAATATCCCTTTGCCAATTCCACAAGAACAGCCTTAGCGAAAGGCTTCTTGAAGGGAAAGATGTAACTCTGTGAGATGAATTAACAGAACACAGAGTAGTTTCTCAGAAAGCTTCTTTCCAGTTTTGAACGGAAGATATTTCCTTTTTCACCATAGCCCTCTATGGGCTTCCAAATATCTCGTTGCCCATTCCACAAGAACAGACTTAGCGAAAGGCTTCTTGAAGGGAAAGATGTAACTCTGTGAGATGAATTCACAGAACACAGAGCAGTTTCTCAGAAAGCTTCTTTCCAGTTTTGAACGGAAGATATTTCCTTTTTCACCATAGCCCTCTATGGGATTCCAAATATCCCTTTGCCAATTCCACAAGAACAGCCTGAGCGAAAGGCTTCTTGAAGGGAAAGATGTAACTCTGTGAGATGAATTAACAGAACACAGAGCAGTTTCTCAGAAAGCTTCTTTCCAGTTTTGAACGGAAGATATTTCCTTTTTCACCATAGCCCTCTAAGGGCTTCCAAATATCCCTTTGCCAATTCCACAAGAACAGCCTTAGCGAAAGGCTTCTTGAAGGGAAAGATGTAACTCTGTGAGATGAATTAACAGAACACAGAGCAGTTTCTCAGAAAGCTTCTTTACAGTTTTGAACGGAAGGTATTTCCTTTTTCACCATAGCCCTCTATGGGCTTCCAAATATCCCTTTGCCAATTCCACAAGAACAGCCTTAGCGAAAGGCTTCTTGAAGGGAAAGATGTAACTCTGTGAGATGAATTAACAGAGCACAGAGCAGTTTCTCAGAAAGCTTCTTTCCAGTTTTGAACGGAAGATATTTCCTTTTTCACCATAGCCCTCTATGGGCTTCCAAATATCCCTTTGCCAATTCCACAAGAACAGCCTTAGCGAAAGGCTTCTTGAAGGGAAAGATGTAACTCTGTGAGATGAATTAACAGAACACAGAGCAGTTTCTCAGAAAGCTTCTTTCCAGTTTTGAACGGAAGATATTTCCTTTTTCACCATAGCCCTCTATGGGCTTCCAAATATCCCTTTGCCAATTCCACAAGAACAGCCTTAGCGAAAGGCTTCTTGAAGGGAAAGATGTAACTCTGTGAGATGAATTAACAGAACACAGAGCAGTTTCTCAGAAAGCTTCTTTCCAGTTTTGAACAGAAGATATTTCCTTTTTCACCATAGCCCTCTAAGGGCTTCCAAATATCCCTTTGCAAATTCCACAAGAACAGCCTTAGCGAAAGGCTTCTTGAAGGGAAAGATGTAACTCTGTGAGATGAATTAATCGAACACAGAGTAGTTTCTCAGAAAGCTTCTTTCCAGTTTTGAACGGAAGATATTTCCTTTTTCACCATAGCCCTCTATGGGCTTCCAAATATCCCTTTGCCAATTCCACAAGAACAGCCTTAGCGAAAGGCTTCTTGAAGGGAAAGATGTAACTCTGTGAGATGAATTAACAGAACATAGAACAGTTTCTCAGAAAGCTTCTTTTTAGTTTTGAACGGAAGATATTTCCTTTTTCACCATAGCCCTCTATGGGCTTCAAAATATCCCTTTGCCAATTCCACAAGAACAGCCTTAGCGAAAGGCTTCTTGAAGGGAAAGATGTAACTCTGTGAGATGAATTAACAGAACACAGTGCAGTTTCTCAGAAAGATTCCAGTTTTCAACGGAGGATATTTCCTTTTTCACCATAGCCCTCTATGGGCTGCCAAATATCCCTTTGCCAATTCCACAAGAACAGCCTTAGCGAAAGGCTTCTTGAATTGAAAGATGTAACTCTGTGAGATGAATTAACAGAACACAGAGCAGTTTCTCAGAAACCTTCTTTCCAGTATTGAACGGAAGATATTTCCTTTTTCACCATAGCCCTCTATGGGCTTCCAAATATCCCTTTGCCAATTCCACAAGAACAGCCTTAGCGAAAGGCTTCTTGAAGGGAAAGATGTAACCCTGTGAGATGAATTAACAGAACACAGAGCAGTTTCTCAGAAAGCTTCTTTCCAGTTTTGAACGGAAGATATTTCCTTTTTCACCATAGCCCTCTATGGGCTTTCAAATATCCCTTTGCCAATTCCACAAGAACAGCCTTAGCGAAAGGCTTCTTGAAGGGAAAGATGTAACTCTGTGAGATGAATTAACAGAACACAGAGCAGTTTCTCAGAAAGCTTCTTTCCAGTTTTGAACGGAAGATATTTCCTTTTTCACCATAGCCCTCTATGGGCTTCCAAATATCCCTTTGCCAATTCCACAAGAACAGCCTTAGCGAAAGGCTTCTTGAAGGGAAAGATGTAACTCTGTGAGATGAATTAACAGAACACAGAGCAGTTTCTCAGAAAGCTTCTTTCCAGTATTGAACGGAAGATATTTCCTTTTTCACCATAGCCCTCTATGGGCTTCCAAATATCCCTTTGCCAATTCCACAAGAACAGCCTTAGCGAAAGGCTTCTTGAAGGGAAAGATGTAACTCTGTGAGATGAATTAACAGAACACAGAGCAGTTTCTCAGAATGCTTCTTTCCAGTTTTGAACAGAAGATATTTCCTTTTTCACCATAGCCCTCTATGGGCTTCCAAATATCCCTTTGCCAATTCCACAAGAACAGCCTTAGCGAAAGGCTTCTTGAAGGGAAAGATATAACTCTGTGAGATGAATTAACAGAACACAGAGCAGTTTCTCAGAAAGCTTCTTTCCAGTTTTGAACGGAAGATATTTCCTTTTTCACCATAGCCCTCTATGGGCTTCCAATATCCCTTTGCCAATTCCACAAGAACAGCCTTAGCGAAAGGCTTCTTGAAGGGAAAGATGTAACTCTGTGAGATGAATTAACAGAACACAGAGCAGTTTCTCAGAAAGCTTCTTTCCAGTTTTGAACGGAAGATATTTCCTTTTTCACCATAGCCCTCTATGGGCTTCCAAATATCCCGTTGCCCATTCCACAAGAACAGCCTTAGCGAAAGGCTTCTTGAAGGGAAAGATGTAACTCTGTGAGATGAATTCACAGAACACAGAGCAGTTTCTCAGAAAGCTTCTTTCCAGTTTTGAACGGAAGATATTTCCTTTTTCACCATAGCCCTCTATGGGATTCCAAATATCCCTTTGCCAATTCCACAAGAACAGCCTGAGCGAAAGGCTTCTTGAAGGGAAAGATGTAACTCTGTGAGATGAATTAACAGAACACAGAGCAGTTTCTCAGAAAGCTTCTTTCCAGTTTTGAACGGAAGATATTTCCTTTTTCACCATAGCCCTCTAAGAACTTCCAAATATCCCTTTGCCAATTCCACAAGAACAGCCTTAGCGAAAGGCTTCTTGAAGGGAAAGATGTAACTCTGTGAGATGAATTAACAGAACACAGAGCAGTTTCTCAGAAAGCTTCTTTACAGTTTTGAACGGAAGGTATTTCCTTTTTCACCATAGCCCTCTATGGGCTTCCAAATATCCCTTTGCCAATTCCACAAGAACAGCCTTAGCGAAAGGCTTCTTGAAGGGAAAGATGTAACTCTGTGAGATGAATTAACAGAGCACAGAGCAGTTTCTCAGAAAGCTTCTTTCCAGTTTTGAACGGAAGATATTTCCTTTTTCACCATAGCCCTCTATGGGCTTCCAAATATCCCTTTGCCAATTCCACAAGAACAGCCTTAGCGAAAGGCTTCTTGAAGGGAAAGATGTAACTCTGTGAGATGAATTAACAGAACACAGAGCAGTTTCTCAGAAAGCTTCTTTCCAGTTTTGAACGGAAGATATTTCCTTTTTCACCATAGCCCTCTATGGGCTTCCAAATATCCCTTTGCCAATTCCACAAGAACAGCCTTAGCGAAAG
The DNA here is from genome assembly GCF_047675955.1 of Chlorocebus sabaeus. NCBI lineage: Eukaryota > Metazoa > Chordata > Mammalia > Primates > Cercopithecidae > Chlorocebus > Chlorocebus sabaeus. The sequence continues at coordinate 26,648 of NW_027328076.1, read as the reverse complement.
GCTTCTTGAAGGGAAAGATGTAACTCTGTGAGATGAATTAACAGAACACAGAGCAGTTTCTCAGAAAGCTTCTTTCCAGTTTTGAACAGAAGATATTTCCTTTTTCACCATAGCCCTCTAAGGGCTTCCAAATATCCCTTTGCAAATTCCACAAGAACAGCCTTAGCGAAAGGCTTCTTGAAGGGAAAGATGTAACTCTGTGAGATGAATTAACCGAACACAGAGTAGTTTCTCAGAAAGCTTCTTTCCAGTTTTGAACGGAAGATATTTCCTTTTTCACCATAGCCCTCTATGGGCTTCCAAATATCCCTTTGCCAATTCCACAAGAACAGCCTTAGCGAAAGGCTTCTTGAAGGGAAAGATGTAACTCTGTGAGATGAATTAACAGAACATAGAACAGTTTCTCAGAAAGCTTCTTTTTAGTTTTGAACGGAAGATATTTCCTTTTTCACCATAGCCCTCTATGGGCTTCCAAATATCCCTTTGCCAATTACACAAGAACAGCCTTAGCGAAAGGCTTCTTGAAGGGAAAGATGTAACTCTGTGAGATGAATTAACAGAACACAGAGCAGTTTCTCAGAAAGCTTCTTTCCAGGTTTGAACGGAAGATATTTCCTTTTTCACCATAGCCCTCTATGGGCTTCCAAATATCCCTTTGCCAATTCCACAAGAACAGCCTTAGCGAAAGGCTTCTTGAAGGGAAAGATGTAACTCTGTGAGATGAATTAACAGAACACAGAGCAGTTTCTCAGAAAGCTTCTTTCCAGTTTTGAACGGAAGATATTTCCTTTTTCACCATAGCCCTCTATAGGCTTCCAAATATCCCTTTGCCAATTCCACAAGAACAGCCTTAGCGAAAGGCTTCTTGAAGGGAAAGATGTAACTCTGTGAGATGAATTAACAGAACATAGAACAGTTTCTCAGAAAGCTTCTTTCCAGTTTTGAACGGAAGATATTTCCTTTTTCACCATAGCCCTCTATGGGCTTCCAAATATCCCTTTGCCAATTCCACAAGAACAGCCTTAGCGAAAGGCTTCTTGAAGGGAAAGATGTTACTCTGTGAGATGAATTAACAGAACACAGAGCAGTTTCTCAGAAGGCTTCTTTCCAGTTTTGAACGGAAGATATTTCCTTTTTCACCATAGCCCTATATGGGCTTACAAATATCCCTTTGCCAATTCCACAAGAACAGCCTTAGCGAAAGGCTTCTTGAAGGGAAAGATGTAACTCTGTGAGATGAATTAACAGAACACAGAGCAGTTTCTCAGAAAGCTTCTTTCCACTTTTGAACAGAAGATATTTCCTTTTTCACCATAGCCCTCTATGGGCTTCCAAATATCCCTTTGCCAATTCTACAAAACTGCCTTAGCGAAAGGCTTCTTGAAGGGAAATATGTAACTCTGTGAGATGAATTAACAGAAGACAGAGCAGTTTCTCAGAAAGCTTCTTTCCAGTTTTGAACGGAAGATATTTCCTTTTTCACCGTAGCCCTCTATGGGCTTCCAAATATCCCTTTGCCAATTCCACAAGAACAGCCTTAGCGAAAGGCTTCTTGAAGGGAAAGATGTAACTCTGTGAGATGAATTAACAGAACACAGAGCAGTTTCTCAGAAAGCTTCTTTCCAGTTTTGAACGGAAGATATTTCCTTTTTCACCATAGCCCTCTATGGGCTTCCAAATATCCCTTTGCCAATTCCACAAGAACAGCCTTAGCGAAAGGCTTCTTGAAGGGAAAGATGTAACTCTGTGAGATGAATTAACAGAACACAGAGCAGTTTCTCAGAAAGCTTCTTTCCAGTTTTGAACGGAAGATATTTCCTTTTTCACCATAGCCATTTATGAGCTTCCAAATATCCCTTTTCCAATTCCAAAAGAACAGGCTTAGCGAAAGGCTTCTTGAAGGGAAAGATGTAACTCTGTGAGATGAATTAACAGAACACAGAGCACTTTCTCAGAAAGCTTCTTTCCAGTTTTGAACGGGAGATATTTCCTTTTTCACCATAGCCCTCTATGGGCTTCCAAATATCCCTTTGCCAATTCCACAAGAACAGCCTTAGCGAAAGGCTTCTTGAAGGGAAAGATTTAACTCTGTGAGATGAATTAACAGAACACAGAGCAGTTTCTCAGAAAGCTTCTTTCCAGTTTTGAACGGAAGATATTTCCTTTTTCACCATAGCCCTCTAGGGGCTTCCAAATATCCCTTTGCCAATTCCACAAGAACAGCCTTAGCGAAAGGCTTCTTGAAGGGAAAGATGTAACTCTGTGAGATGAATTAACAGAACACAGAGCAGTTTCTCAGAAAGCTACTTTCCAGTTTTGAACGGAAGATATTTCCTTTTTCACCATAGCCCTCTATGGGCTTCCAAATATCCCTTTGCCAATTCCACAAGAACAGCCTTAGCGAAAGGCTTCTTGAAGGGAAAGATGTAACTCTGTGAGATTAATTAACAGAACACAGAGCAGTTTCTCAGAAAGCTTCTTTCCAGTTTTGAACGGAAGATATTTCCTTTTTCACCATAGCCCTCTATGGGCTTCAAAATATCCCTTTGCCAATTCCACAAGAACAGCCTTAGCGAAAGGCTTCTTGAAGGGAAAGATGTAACTCTGTGAGATGAATTAACAGAACACAGTGCAGTTTCTCAGAAAGATTCCAGTTTTCAACGGAAGATATTTCCTTTTTCACCATAGCCCTCTATGGGCTGCCAAATATCCCTTTGCCAATTCCACAAGAACAGCCTTAGCGAAAGGCTTCTTGAATTGAAAGATGTAACTCTGTGAGATGAATTAACAGAACACAGAGCAGTTTCTCAGAAACCTTCTTTCCAGTATTGAACGGAAGATATTTCCTTTTTCACCATAGCCCTCTATGGGCTTCCAAATATCCCTTTGCCAATTCCACAAGAACAGCCTTAGCGAAAGGCTTCTTGAAGGGAAAGATGTAACCCTGTGAGATGAATTAACAGAACACAGAGCAGTTTCTCAGAAAGCTTCTTTCCAGTTTTGAACGGAAGATATTTCCTTTTTCACCATAGCCCTCTATGGGCTTTCAAATATCCCTTTGCCAATTCCACAAGAACAGCCTTAGCGAAAGGCTTCTTTAAGGGAAAGATGTAACTCTGTCAGATGAATTAACAGAACACAGAGCAGTTTCTCAGAAAGCTTCTTTCCAGTTTTGAACGGAAGATATTTCCTTTTTCACCATAGCCCTCTATAGGCTTCCAAATATCCCTTTGCCAATTCCACAAGAACAGCCTTAGCGAAAGGCTTCTTGAAGGGAAAGATGTAACTCTGTGAGATGAATTAACAGAACATAGAACAGTTTCTCAGAAAGCTTCTTTCCAGTTTTGAACGGAAGATATTTCCTTTTTCACCATAGCCCTCTATGGGCTTCCAAATATCCCTTTGCCAATTCCACAAGAACAGCCTTAGCGAAAGGCTTCTTGAAGGGAAAGATGTTACTCTGTGAGATGAATTAACAGAACACAGAGCAGTTTCTCAGAAGGCTTCTTTCCAGTTTTGAACGGAAGATATTTCCTTTTTCACCATAGCCCTATATGGGCTTACAAATATCCCTTTGCCAATTCCACAAGAACAGCCTTAGCGAAAGGCTTCTTGAAGGGAAATATGTAACTCTGTGAGATGAATTAACAGAACACAGAGCAGTTTCTCAGAAAGCTTCTTTCCAGTTTTGAACGGAAGATATTTCCTTTTTCACCATAGCCCTCTATGGGCTTCCAAATATCCCTTTGCCAATTCCACAAAACTGCCTTAGCGAAAGGCTTCTTGAAGGGAAATATGTAACTCTGTGAGATGAATTAACAGAAGACAGAGCAGTTTCTCAGAAAGCTTCTTTCCAGTTTTGAACGGAAGATATTTCCTTTTTCACCGTAGCCCTCTATGGGCTTCCAAATATCCCTTTGCCAATTCCACAAGAACAGCCTTAGCGAAAGGCTTCTTGAAGGGAAAGATGTAACTCTGTGAGATGAATTAACAGAACACAGAGCAGTTTCTCAGAAAGCTTCTTTCCAGTTTTGAACGGAAGATATTTCCTTTTTCACCATAGCCCTCTATGGGCTTCCAAATATCCCTTTGCCAATTCCACAAGAACAGCCTTAGCGAAAGGCTTCTTGAAGGGAAAGATGTAACTCTGTGAGATGAATTAACAGAACACAGAGCAGTTTCTCAGAAAGCTTCTTTCCAGTTTTGAACGGAAGATATTTCCTTTTTCACCATAGCCATTTATGAGCTTCCAAATATCCCTTTTCCAATTCCAAAAGAACAGGCTTAGCGAAAGGCTTCTTGAAGGGAAAGATGTAACTCTGTGAGATGAATTAGCAGAACACAGATCACTTTCTCAGAAAGCTTCTTTCCAGTTTTGAACGGGAGATATTTCCTTTTTCACCATAGCCCTCTATGGGCTTCCAAATATCCCTTTGCCAATTCCACAAGAACAGCCTTAGCGAAAGGCTTCTTGAAGGGAAAGATTTAACTCTGTGAGATGAATTAACAGAACACAGAGCAGTTTCTCAGAAAGCTTCTTTCCAGTTTTGAACGGAAGATATTTCCTTTTTCACCATAGCCCTCTAGGGGCTTCCAAATATCCCTTTGCCAATTCCACAAGAACAGCCTTAGCGAAAGGCTTCTTGAAGGGAAAGATGTAACTCTGTGAGATGAATTAACAGAACACAGAGCAGTTTCTCAGAAAGCTACTTTCCAGTTTTGAACGGAAGATATTTCCTTTTTCACCATAGCCCTCTATGGGCTTCCAAATATCCCTTTGCCAATTCCACAAGAACAGCCTTAGCGAAAGGCTTCTTGAAGGGAAAGATGTAACTCTGTGAGATTAATTAACAGAACACAGAGCAGTTTCTCAGAAAGCTTCTTTCCAGTTTTGAAGGGAAGATATTTCCTTTTTCACCATAGCCCTCTATGGGCTTCAAAATATCCCTTTGCCAATTCCACAAGAACAGCCTTAGCGAAAGGCTTCTTGAAGGGAAAGATGTAACTCTGTGAGATGAATTAACAGAACACAGTGCAGTTTCTCAGAAAGATTCCAGTTTTCAACGGAGGATATTTCCTTTTTCACCATAGCCCTCTATGGGCTTCCAAATATCCCTTTGCCAATTCCACAAGAACAGCCTTAGCGAAAGGCTTCTTGAAGGGAAAGATGTAACCCTGTGAGATGAATTAACAGAACACAGAGCAGTTTCTCAGAAAGCTTCTTTCCAGTTTTGAACGGAAGATATTTCCTTTTTCACCATAGCCCTCTATGGGCTTTCAAATATCCCTTTGCCAATTCCACAAGAACAGCCTTAGCGAAAGGCTTCTTTAAGGGAAAGATGTAACTCTGTGAGATGAATTAACAGAACACAGAGCAGTTTCTCAGAAAGCTTCTTTCCAGTTTTGAACGGAAGATATTTCCTTTTTCACCATAGCCCTCTATGGGCTTCCAAATATCCCTTTGCCAATTCCACAAGAACAGCCTTAGCGAAAGGCTTCTTGAAGGGAAAGATGTAACTCTGTGAGATGAATTAACAGAACACAGAGCAGTTTCTCAGAAAGCTTCTTTCCAGTTTTGAACGGAAGATATTTCCTTTTTCACCATAGCCCTCTATGGGCTTCCAAATATCCCTTTGCCAATTCCACAAGAACAGCCTTAGCGAAAGGCTTCTTGAAGGGAAAGATGTAACTCTGTGAGATAAATTAACAGAACACAGAGCAGTTTCTCAGAAAGCTTCTTTCCAGTTTTGAACGGAAGATATTTCCTTTTTCACCATAGCCCTCTATGGGCTTCCAAATATCCCTTTGCCAATTCCACAAGAACAGCCTTAGCGAAAGGCTTCTTGAAGGGAAAGATGTAACTCTGTGAGATGAATTAACAGAACCCAGAGCAGTTTCTCAGAAAGCTTCTTTCCAGTTTTGAACGGAAGATATTTCCTTTTTCACCATAGCCCTCCATGGGATTCCAAATATCCCTTTGCCAATTCCACAAGAACAGCCTTAGCGAAAGGCTTCTTGAAGGGAAAGATGTAACTCTGTGAGATGAATTAACAGAACACAGAGCAGTTTCTCAGAAAGCTTCTTTCCAGTTTTGAACGGAAGATATTTCCTTTTTCACCATAGCCCTCTACGGGCTTCCAAATATCCCGTTGCCCATTCCACAAGAACAGACTTAGCGAAAGGCTTCTTGAAGGGAAAGATGTAACTCTGTGAGATGAATTCACAGAACACAGAGCAGTTTCTCAGAAAGCTTCTTTCCAGTTTTGAACGGAAGATATTTCCTTTTTCACCATAGCCCTCTATGGGATTCCAAATATCCCTTTGCCAATTCCACAAGAACAGCCTGAGCGAAAGGCTTCTTGAAGGGAAAGATGTAACTCTGTGAGATGAATTAACAGAACACAGAGCAGTTTCTCAGAAAGCTTCTTTCCAGTTTTGAACGGAAGATATTTCCTTTTTCACCATAGCCCTCTAAGGGCTTCCAAATATCCCTTTGCCAATTCCACAAGAACAGCCTTAGCGAAAGGCTTCTTGAAGGGAAAGATGTAACTCTGTGAGATGAATTAACAGAACACAGAGCAGTTTCTCAGAAAGCTTCTTTACAGTTTTGAACGGAAGGTATTTCCTTTTTCACCATAGCCCTCTATGGGCTTCCAAATATCCCTTTGCCAATTCCACAAGAACAGCCTTAGCGAAAGGCTTCTTGAAGGGAAAGATGTAACTCTGTGAGATGAATTAACAGAGCACAGAGCAGTTTCTCAGAAAGCTTCTTTCCAGTTTTGAACGGAAGATATTTCCTTTTTCACCATAGCCCTCTATGGGCTTCCAAATATCCCTTTGCCAATTCCACAAGAACAGCCTTAGCGAAAGGCTTCTTGAAGGGAAAGATGTAACTCTGTGAGATGAATTAACCGAACACAGAGTAGTTTCTCAGAAAGGTTCTTTCCAGTTTTGAACGGAAGATATTTCCTTTTTCACCATAGCCCTCTATGGGCTTCCAAATATCCCTTTGCCAATTCCACAAGAACAGCCTTAGCGAAAGGCTTCTTGAAGGGAAAGATGTAACTCTGTGAGATGAATTAACAGAATATAGAACAGTTTCTCAGAAAGCTTCTTTCCAGTTTTGAACGGAAGATATTTCCTTTTTCACCATAGCCCTCTATGGGCTTCCAAATATCCCTTTGCCAATTCCACAAGAACAGCCTTAGCGAAAGGCTTCTTGAAGGGAAAGATGTAACTCTGTGAGATGAATTAACAGAACACAGAGCAGTTTCTCAGAAAGCTTCTTTACAGTTTTGAACGGAAGGTATTTCCTTTTTCACCATAGCCCTCTATGGGCTTCCAAATATCCCTTTGCCAATTCCACAAGAACAGCCTTAGCGAAAGGCTTCTTGAAGAGAAAGATGTAACTCTGTGAGATGAATTAACAGAGCACAGAGCAGTTTCTCAGAAAGCTTCTTTCCAGTTTTGAACGGAAGATATTTCCTTTTTCACCATAGCCCTCTATGGGCTTCCAAATATCCCTTTGCCAATTCCACAAGAACAGCCTTAGCGAAAGGCTTCTTGAAGGGAAAGATGTAACTCTGTGAGATGAATTAACAGAACACAGAGCAGTTTCTCAGAAAGCTTCTTTCCAGTTTTGAACGGAAGATATTTCCTTTTTCACCATAGCCCTCTATGGGCTTCCAAATATCCCTTTGCCAATTCCACAAGAACAGCCTTAGCGAAAGGCTTCTTGAAGGGAAAGATGTAACTCTGTGAGATGAATTAACAGAACACAGAGCAGTTTCTCAGAAAGCTTCTTTCCAGTTTTGAACAGAAGATATTTCCTTTTTCACCATAGCCCTCTAAGGGCTTCCAAATATCCCTTTGCAAATTCCACAAGAACAGCCTTAGCGAAAGGCTTCTTGAAGGGAAAGATGTAACTCTGTGAGATGAATTAACCGAACACAGAGTAGTTTCTCAGAAAGCTTCTTTCCAGTTTTGAACGGAAGATATTTCCTTTTTCACCATAGCCCTCTATGGGCTTCCAAATATCCCTTTGCCAATTCCACAAGAACAGCCTTAGCGAAAGGCTTCTTGAAGGGAAAGATGTAACTCTGTGAGATGAATTAACAGAACATAGAACAGTTTCTCAGAAAGCTTCTTTTTAGTTTTGAACGGAAGATATTTCCTTTTTCACCATAGCCCTCTATGGGCTTCCAAATATCCCTTTGCCAATTCCACAAGAACAGCCTTAGCGAAAGGCTTCTTGAAGGGAAAGATGTAACTCTGTGAGATGAATTAACAGAACACAGAGCAGTTTCTCAGAAAGCTTCTTTCCAGGTTTGAACGGAAGATATTTCCTTTTTCACCATAGCCCTCTATGGGCTTCCAAATATCCCTTTGCCAATTCCACAAGAACAGCCTTAGCGAAAGGCTTCTTGAAGGGAAAGATGTAACTCTGTGAGATGAATTAACAGAACACAGAGCAGTTTCTCAGAAAGCTTCTTTCCAGTTTTGAACGGAAGATATTTCCTTTTTCACCATAGCCCTCTATAGGCTTCCAAATATCCCTTTGCCAATTCCACAAGAACAGCCTTAGCGAAAGGCTTCTTGAAGGGAAAGATGTAACTCTGTGAGATGAATTAACAGAACATAGAACAGTTTCTCAGAAAGCTTCTTTCCAGTTTTGAACGGAAGATATTTCCTTTTTCACCATAGCCCTCTATGGGCTTCCAAATATCCCTTTGCCAATTCCACAAGAACAGCCTTAGCGAAAGGCTTCTTGAAGGGAAAGATGTTACTCTGTGAGATGAATTAACAGAACACAGAGCAGTTTCTCAGAAGGCTTCTTTCCAGTTTTGAACGGAAGATATTTCCTTTTTCACCATAGCCCTATATGGGCTTACAAATATCCCTTTGCCAATTCCACAAGAACAGCCTTAGCGAAAGGCTTCTTGAAGGGAAAGATGTAACTCTGTGAGATGAATTAACAGAACACAGAGCAGTTTCTCAGAAAGCTTCTTTCCAGTTTTGAACGGAAGATATTTCCTTTTTCACCATAGCCCTCTATGGGCTTCCAAATATCCCTTTGCCAATTCCACAAAACTGCCTTAGCGAAAGGCTTCTTGAAGGGAAATATGTAACTCTGTGAGATGAATTAACAAAAGACAGAGCAGTTTCTCAGAAAGCTTCTTTCCAGTTTTGAACGGAAGATATTTCCTTTTTCACCATAGCCCTCTATGGGCTTCCAAATATCCCTTTGCCAATTCCACAAGAACAGCCTTAGCGAAAGGCTTCTTGAAGGGAAAGATGTAACTCTGTGAGATGAATTAACAGAACACAGAGCAGTTTCTCAGAAAGCTTCTTTCCAGTTTTGAACGGAAGATATTTCCTTTTTCACCATAGCCATTTATGAGCTTCCAAATATCCCTTTTCCAATTCCAAAAGAACAGGCTTAGCGAAAGGCTTCTTGAAGGGAAAGATGTAACTCTGTGAGATGAATTAACAGAACACAGAGCACTTTCTCAGAAAGCTTCTTTCCAGTTTTGAACGGGAGATATTTCCTTTTTCACCATAGCCCTCTATGGGCTTCCAAATATCCCTTTGCCAATTCCACAAGAACAGCCTTAGCGAAAGGCTTCTTGAAGGGAAAGATTTAACTCTGTGAGATGAATTAGCAGAACACAGAGCAGTTTCTCAGAAAGCTTCTTTCCAGTTTTGAACGGAAGATATTTCCTTTTTCACCATAGCCCTCTAGGGGCTTCCAAATATCCCTTTGCCAATTCCACAAGAACAGCCTTAGCGAAAGGCTTCTTGAAGGGAAAGATGTAACTCTGTGAGATGAATTAACAGAACACAGAGCAGTTTCTCAGAAAGCTACTTTCCAGTTTTGAACGGAAGATATTTCCTTTTTCACCATAGCCCTCTATGGGCTTCCAAATATCCCTTTGCCAATTCCACAAGAACAGCCTTAGCGAAAGGCTTCTTGAAGGGAAAGATGTAACTCTGTGAGATTAATTAACAGAACACAGAGCAGTTTCTCAGAAAGCTTCTTTCCAGTTTTGAAGGGAAGATATTTCCTTTTTCACCATAGCCCTCTATGGGCTTCAAAATATCCCTTTGCCAATTCCACAAGAACAGCCTTAGCGAAAGGCTTCTTGAAGGGAAAGATGTAACTCTGTGAGATGAATTAACAGAACACAGTGCAGTTTCTCAGAAAGATTCCAGTTTTCAACGGAGGATATTTCCTTTTTCACCATAGCCCTCTATGGGCTGCCAAATATCCCTTTGCCAATTCCACAAGAACAGCCTTAGCGAAAGGCTTCTTGAATTGAAAGATGTAACTCTGTGAGATGAATTAACAGAACACAGAGCAGTTTCTCAGAAACCTTCTTTCCAGTATTGAACGGAAGATATTTCCTTTTTCACCATAGCCCTCTATGGGCTTCCAAATATCCCTTTGCCAATTCCACAAGAACAGCCTTAGCGAAAGGCTTCTTGAAGGGAAAGATGTAACCCTGTGAGATGAATTAACAGAACACAGAGCAGTTTCTCAGAAAGCTTCTTTCCAGTTTTGAACGGAAGATATTTCCTTTTTCACCATAGCCCTCTATGGGCTTTCAAATATCCCTTTGCCAATTCCACAAGAACAGCCTTAGCGAAAGGCTTCTTTAAGGGAAAGATGTAACTCTGTCAGATGAATTAACAGAACACAGAGCAGTTTCTCAGAAAGCTTCTTTCCAGTTTTGAACGGAAGATATTTCCTTTTTCACCATAGCCCTCTATAGGCTTCCAAATATCCCTTTGCCAATTCCACAAGAACAGCCTTAGCGAAAGGCTTCTTGAAGGGAAAGATGTAACTCTGTGAGATGAATTAACAGAACATAGAACAGTTTCTCAGAAAGCTTCTTTCCAGTTTTGAACGGAAGATATTTCCTTTTTCACCATAGCCCTCTATGGGCTTCCAAATATCCCTTTGCCAATTCCACAAGAACAGCCTTAGCGAAAGGCTTCTTGAAGGGAAAGATGTTACTCTGTGAGATGAATTAACAGAACACAGAGCAGTTTCTCAGAAGGCTTCTTTCCAGTTTTGAACGGAAGATATTTCCTTTTTCACCATAGCCCTATATGGGCTTACAAATATCCCTTTGCCAATTCCACAAGAACAGCCTTAGCGAAAGGCTTCTTGAAGGGAAAGATGTAACTCTGTGAGATGAATTAACAGAACACAGAGCAGTTTCTCAGAAAGCTTCTTTCCAGTTTTGAACGGAAGATATTTCCTTTTTCACCATAGCCCTCTATGGGCTTCCAAATATCCCTTTGCCAATTCCACAAAACTGCCTTAGCGAAAGGCTTCTTGAAGGGAAATATGTAACTCTGTGAGATGAATTAACAGAACACAGAGCAGTTTCTCAGAAAGCTTCTTTCCAGTTTTGAACGGAAGATATTTCCTTTTTCACCGTAGCCCTCTATGGGCTTCCAAATATCCCTTTGCCAATTCCACAAGAACAGCCTTAGCGAAAGGCTTCTTGAAGGGAAAGATGTAACTCTGTGAGATGAATTAACAGAACACAGAGCAGTTTCTCAGAAAGCTTCTTTCCAGTTTTGAACGGAAGATATTTCCTTTTTCACCATAGCCCTCTATGGGCTTCCAAATATCCCTTTGCCAATTCCACAAGAACAGCCTTAGCGAAAGGCTTCTTGAAGGGAAAGATGTAACTCTGTGAGATGAATTAACAGAACACAGAGCAGTTTCTCAGAAAGCTTCTTTCCAGTTTTGAACGGAAGATATTTCCTTTTTCACCATAGCCATTTATGAGCTTCCAAATATCCCTTTTCCAATTCCAAAAGAACAGGCTTAGCGAAAGGCTTCTTGAAGGGAAAGATGTAACTCTGTGAGATGAATTAACAGAACACAGATCACTTTCTCAGAAAGCTTCTTTCCAGTTTTGAACGGGAGATATTTCCTTTTTCACCATAGCCCTCTATGGGCTTCCAAATATCCCTTTGCCAATTCCACAAGAACAGCCTTAGCGAAAGGCTTCTTGAAGGGAAAGATTTAACTCTGTGAGATGAATTAACAGAACACAGAGCAGTTTCTCAGAAAGCTTCTTTCCAGTTTTGAACGGAAGATATTTCCTTTTTCACCATAGCCCTCTAGGGGCTTCCAAATATCCCTTTGCCAATTCCACAAGAACAGCCTTAGCGAAAGGCTTCTTGAAGGGAAAGATGTAACTCTGTGAGATGAATTAACAGAACACAGAGCAGTTTCTCAGAAAGCTACTTTCCAGTTTTGAACGGAAGATATTTCCTTTTTCACCATAGCCCTCTATGGGCTTCCAAATATCCCTTTGCCAATTCCACAAGAACAGCCTTAGCGAAAGGCTTCTTGAAGGGAAAGATGTAACTCTGTGAGATTAATTAACAGAACACAGAGCAGTTTCTCAGAAAGCTTCTTTCCAGTTTTGAAGGGAAGATATTTCCTTTTTCACCATAGCCCTCTATGGGCTTCCAAATATCCCTTTGCCAATTCCACAAGAACAGCCTTAGCGAAAGGCTTCTTGAAGGGAAAGATGTAACTCTGTGAGATGAATTAACAGAACACAGTGCAGTTTCTCAGAAAGATTCCAGTTTTCAACGGAGGATATTTCCTTTTTCACCATAGCCCTCTATGGGCTGCCAAATATCCCTTTGCCAATTCCACAAGAACAGCCTTAGCGAAAGGCTTCTTGAATTGAAAGATGTAACTCTGTGAGATGAATTAACAGAACACAGAGCAGTTTCTCAGAAACCTTCTTTCCAGTATTGAACGGAAGATATTTCCTTTTTCACCATAGCCCTCTATGGGCTTCCAAATATCCCTTTGCCAATTCCACAAGAACAGCCTTAGCGAAAGGCTTCTTGAAGGGAAAGATGTAACCCTGTGAGATGAATTAACAGAACACAGAGCAGTTTCTCAGAAAGCTTCTTTCCAGTTTTGAACGGAAGATATTTCCTTTTTCACCATAGCCCTCTATGGGCTTTCAAATATCCCTTTGCCAATTCCACAAGAACAGCCTTAGCGAAAGGCTTCTTTAAGGGAAAGATGTAACTCTGTGAGATGAATTAACAGAACACAGAGCAGTTTCTCAGAAAGCTTCTTTCCAGTTTTGAACGGAAGATATTTCCTTTTTCACCATAGCCCTCTATGGGCTTCCAAATATCCCTTTGCCAATTCCACAAGAACAGCCTTAGCGAAAGGCTTCTTGAAGGGAAAGATGTAACTCTGTGAGATGAATTAACAGAACACAGAGCAGTTTCTCAGAAAGCTTCTTTCCAGTTTTGAACGGAAGATATTTCCTTTTTCACCATAGCCCTCTATGGGCTTCCAAATATCCCTTTGCCAATTCCACAAGAACAGCCTTAGCGAAAGGCTTCTTGAAGGGAAAGATGTAACTCTGTGAGATAAATTAACAGAACACAGAGCAGTTTCTCAGAAAGCTTCTTTCCAGTTTTGAACGGAAGATATTTCCTTTTTCACCATAGCCCTCTATGGGCTTCCAAATATCCCTTTGCCAATTCCACAAGAACAGCCTTAGCGAAAGGCGTCTTGAAGGGAAAGATGTAACTCTGTGAGATGAATTAACAGAACACAGAGCAGTTTCTCAGAAAGCTTCTTTCCAGTTTTGAACGGAAGATATTTCCTTTTTCACCATAGCCCTCTATGGGCTTCCAAATATCCCTTTGCCAATTCCACAAGAACAGCCTTAGCGAAAGGCTTCTTGAAGGGAAAGATGTAACTCTGTGAGATGAATTAACAGAACACAGAGCAGTTTCTCAGAAAGCTTCTTTCCAGTTTTGAACGGAAGATATTTCCTTTTTCACCATAGCCCTCCATGGGATTCCAAATATCCCTTTGCCAATTCCACAAGAACAGCCTTAGCGAAAGGCTTCTTGAAGGGAAAGATGTAACTCTGTGAGATGAATTAACAGAACACAGAGCAGTTTCTCAGAAAGCTTCTTTCCAGTTTTGAACGGAAGATATTTCCTTTTTCACCATAGCCCTCTACGGGCTTCCAAATATCCCGTTGCCCATTCCACAAGAACAGACTTAGCGAAAGGCTTCTTGAAGGGAAAGATGTAACTCTGTGAGATGAATTCACAGAACACAGAGCAGTTTCTCAGAAAGCTTCTTTCCAGTTTTGAACGGAAGATATTTCCTTTTTCACCATAGCCCTCTATGGGATTCCAAATATCCCTTTGCCAATTCCACAAGAACAGCCTGAGCGAAAGGCTTCTTGAAGGGAAAGATGTAACTCTGTGAGATGAATTAACAGAACACAGAGCAGTTTCTCAGAAAGCTTCTTTCCAGTTTTGAACGGAAGATATTTCCTTTTTCACCATAGCCCTCTAAGGGCTTCCAAATATCCCTTTGCCAATTCCACAAGAACAGCCTTAGCGAAAGGCTTCTTGAAGGGAAAGATGTAACTCTGTGAGATGAATTAACAGAACACAGAGCAGTTTCTCAGAAAGCTTCTTTACAGTTTTGAACGGAAGGTATTTCCTTTTTCACCATAGCCCTCTATGGGCTTCCAAATATCCCTTTGCCAATTCCACAAGAACAGCCTTAGCGAAAGGCTTCTTGAAGGGAAAGATGTAACTCTGTGAGATGAATTAACAGAGCACAGAGCAGTTTCTCAGAAAGCTTCTTTCCAGTTTTGAACGGAAGATATTTCCTTTTTCACCATAGCCCTCTATGGGCTTCCAAATATCCCTTTGCCAATTCCACAAGAACAGCCTTAGCGAAAGGCTTCTTGAAGGGAAAGATGTAACTCTGTGAGATGAATTAACCGAACACAGAGTAGTTTCTCAGAAAGGTTCTTTCCAGTTTTGAACGGAAGATATTTCCTTTTTCACCATAGCCCTCTATGGGCTTCCAAATATCCCTTTGCCAATTCCACAAGAACAGCCTTAGCGAAAGGCTTCTTGAAGGGAAAGATGTAACTCTGTGAGATGAATTAACAGAATATAGAACAGTTTCTCAGAAAGCTTCTTTCCAGTTTTGAACGGAAGATATTTCCTTTTTCACCATAGCCCTCTATGGGCTTCCAAATATCCCTTTGCCAATTCCACAAGAACAGCCTTAGCGAAAGGCTTCTTGAAGGGAAAGATGTAACTCTGTGAGATGAATTAACAGAACACAGAGCAGTTTCTCAGAAAGCTTCTTTACAGTTTTGAACGGAAGGTATTTCCTTTTTCACCATAGCCCTCTATGGGCTTCCAAATATCCCTTTGCCAATTCCACAAGAACAGCCTTAGCGAAAGGCTTCTTGAAGGGAAAGATGTAACTCTCTGAGATGAATTAACAGAGCACAGAGCAGTTTCTCAGAAAGCTTCTTTCCAGTTTTGAACGGAAGATATTTCCTTTTTCACCATAGCCCTCTATGGGCTTCCAAATATCCCTTTGCCAATTCCACAAGAACAGCCTTAGCGAAAGGCTTCTTGAAGGGAAAGATGTAACTCTGTGAGATGAATTAACAGAACACAGAGCAGTTTCTCAGAAAGCTTCTTTCCAGTTTTGAACAGAAGATATTTCCTTTTTCACCATAGCCCTCTAAGGGCTTCCAAATATCCCTTTGCAAATTCCACAAGAACAGCCTTAGCGAAAGGCTTCTTGAAGGGAAAGATGTAACTCTGTGAGATGAATTAACCGAACACAGAGTAGTTTCTCAGAAAGCTTCTTTCCAGTTTTGAACGGAAGATATTTCCTTTTTCACCATAGCCCTCTATGGGCTTCCAAATATCCCTTTGCCAATTCCACAAGAACAGCCTTAGCGAAAGGCTTCTTGAAGGGAAAGATGTAACTCTGTGAGATGAATTAACAGAACATAGAACAGTTTCTCAGAAAGCTTCTTTTTAGTTTTGAACGGAAGATATTTCCTTTTTCACCATAGCCCTCTATGGGCTTCCAAATATCCCTTTGCCAATTCCACAAGAACAGCCTTAGCGAAAGGCTTCTTGAAGGGAAAGATGTAAATCTGTGAGATGAATTAACAGAACACAGAGCAGTTTCTCAGAAAGCTTCTTTCCAGGTTTGAACGGAAGATATTTCCTTTTTCACCATAGCCCTCTATGGGCTTCCAAATATCCCTTTGCCAATTCCACAAGAACAGCCTTAGCGAAAGGCTTCTTGAAGGGAAAGATGTAACTCTGTGAGATGAATTAACACAACACAGAGCAGTTTCTCAGAAAGCTTCTTTCCAGTTTTGAACGGAAGATATTTCCTTTTTCACCATAGCCCTCTATAGGCTTCCAAATATCCCTTTGCCAATTCCACAAGAACAGCCTTAGCGAAAGGCTTCTTGAAGGGAAAGATGTAACTCTGTGAGATGAATTAACAGAACATAGAACAGTTTCTCAGAAAGCTTCTTTCCAGTTTTGAACGGAAGATATTTCCTTTTTCACCATAGCCCTCTATGGGCTTCCAAATATCCCTTTGCCAATTCCATAACAACAGCCTTAGCGAAAGGCTTCTTGAAGGGAAAGATGTTACTCTGTGAGATGAATTAACAGAACACAGAGCAGTTTCTCAGAAGGCTTCTTTCCAGTTTTGAACGGAAGATATTTCCTTTTTCACCATAGCCCTATATGGGCTTACAAATATCCCTTTGCCAATTCCACAAGAACAGCCTTAGCGAAAGGCTTCTTGAAGGGAAAGATGTAACTCTGTGAGATGAATTAACAGAACACAGAGCAGTTTCTCAGAAAGCTTCTTTCCAGTTTTGAACGGAAGATATTTCCTTTTTCACCATAGCCCTCTATGGGCTTCCAAATATCCCTTTGCCAATTCCACAAAACTGCCTTAGCGAAAGGCTTCTTGAAGGGAAATATGTAACTCTGTGAGATGAATTAACAGAAGACAGAGCAGTTTCTCAGAAAGCTTCTTTCCAGTTTTGAACGGAAGATATTTCCTTTTTCACCGTAGCCCTCTATGGGCTTCCAAATATCCCTTTGCCAATTCCACAAGAACAGCCTTAGCGAAAGGCTTCTTGAAGGGAAAGATGTAACTCTGTGAGATGAATTAACAGAACACAGAGCAGTTTCTCAGAAAGCTTCTTTCCAGTTTTGAACGGAAGATATTTCCTTTTTCACCATAGCCCTCTATGGGCTTCCAAATATCCCTTTGCCAATTCCACAAGAACAGCCTTAGCGAAAGGCTTCTTGAAGGGAAAGATGTAACTCTGTGAGATGAATTAACAGAACACAGAGCAGTTTCTCAGAAAGCTTCTTTCCAGTTTTGAACGGAAGATATTTCCTTTTTCACCATAGCCATTTATGAGCTTCCAAATATCCCTTTTCCAATTCCAAAAGAACAGGCTTAGCGAAAGGCTTCTTGAAGGGAAAGATGTAACTCTGTGAGATGAATTAACAGAACACAGAGCACTTTCTCAGAAAGCTTCTTTCCAGTTTTGAACGGGAGATATTTCCTTTTTCACCATAGCCCTCTATGGGCTTCCAAATATCCCTTTGCCAATTCCACAAGAACAGCCTTAGCGAAAGGCTTCTTGAAGGGAAAGATTTAACTCTGTGAGATGAATTAACAGAACACAGAGCAGTTTCTCAGAAAGCTTCTTTCCAGTTTTGAACGGAAGATATTTCCTTTTTCACCATAGCCCTCTAGGGGCTTCCAAATATCCCTTTGCCAATTCCACAAGAACAGCCTTAGCGAAAGGCTTCTTGAAGGGAAAGATGTAACTCTGTGAGATGAATTAACAGAACACAGAGCAGTTTCTCAGAAAGCTACTTTCCAGTTTTGAACGGAAGATATTTCCTTTTTCACCATAGCCCTCTATGGGCTTCCAAATATCCCTTTGCCAATTCCACAAGAACAGCCTTAGCGAAAGGCTTCTTGAAGGGAAAGATGTAACTCTGTGAGATGAATTAACAGAACACAGAGCAGTTTCTCAGATAGCTTCTTTCCAGTTTTGAACGGAAGATATTTCCTTTTTCACCATAGCCCTCTATGGGCTTCCAAATATCCCTTTGCCAATTCCACAAGAACAGCCTTAGCGAAAGGCTTCATGAAGGGAAAGATGTAACTCTGTAAGATGAATTAACAGAACACAGAGCAGTTTTTCAGAAAGCTTCTTTCCAGTTTTGAACAGAAGATATTTCCTTTTTCACCATAGCCCTCTATGGGCTTCCAAATATCCCTTTGCCAATTCCACAAGAACAGCCTTAGCGAAAGGCTTCTTGAAGGGAAAGATATAACTCTGTGAGATGAATTAACAGAACACAGAGCAGTTTCTCAGAAAGCTTCTTTCCAGTTTTGAACGGAAGATATTTCCTTTTTCACCATAGCCCTCTATGGGCTTCCAATATCCCTTTGCCAATTCCACAAGAACAGCCTTAGCGAAAGGCTTCTTGAAGGGAAAGATGTAACTCTGTGAGATGAATTAACAGAACACAGAGCAGTTTCTCAGAAAGCTTCTTTCCAGTTTTGAACGGAAGATATTTCCTTTTTCACCATAGCCCTCTATGAGCTTCCAAATATCCCTTTGCCAATTCCACAAGAACAGCCTTAGTGAAAGGCTTCTTGAAGGGAAAGATGTAACTCTGTGAGATGAATTAACAGAACACAGAGCAGTTTCTCAGAAAGCTTCTTTCCAGTTTTGAACGGAAGATATTTCCTTTTTCACCATAGCCCTCTATGAGCTTCCAAATATCCCTTTGCCAATTCCACAAGAACAGCCTTAGTGAAAGGCTTCTTGAAGGGAAAGATGTAACTCTGTGAGATGAATTAACAGAACCCAGAGCAGTTTCTCAGAAAGCTTCTTTCCAGTTTTGAACGGAAGATATTTCCTTTTTCACCATAGCCCTCCATGGGCTTCCAAATATCCCTTTGCCAATTCCACAAGAACAGCCTTAGCGAAAGGCTTCTTGAAGGGAAAGATGTAGCTCTGTGAGATGAATTAACAGAACACAGAGCAGTTTCTCAGAAGGCTTCTTTCCAGTTTTGAACGGAAGATATTTCCTTTTTCACCATAGCCCTATATGGGCTTACAAATATCCCTTTGCCAATTCCACAAGAACAGCCTTAGCGAAAGGCTTCTTGAAGGGAAAGATGTAACTCTGTGAGATGAATTAACAGAACACAGAGCAGTTTCTCAGAAAGCTTCTTTCCAGTTTTGAACGGAAGATATTTCCTTTTTCACCATAGCCCTCTATGGGCTTCCAAATATCCCTTTGCCAATTCCACAAAACTGCCTTAGCGAAAGGCTTCTTGAAGGGAAATATGTAACTCTGTGAGATGAATTAACAGAAGACAGAGCAGTTT
Source organism: Chlorocebus sabaeus (assembly GCF_047675955.1). Taxonomy (NCBI): domain Eukaryota; kingdom Metazoa; phylum Chordata; class Mammalia; order Primates; family Cercopithecidae; genus Chlorocebus; species Chlorocebus sabaeus. The sequence goes on along the minus strand of NW_027328076.1, from coordinate 7,348 downwards.
CTCAGAAAGCTTCTTTCCAGTTTTGAACGGAAGATATTTCCTTTTTCACCGTAGCCCTCTATGGGCTTCCAAATATCCCTTTGCCAATTCCACAAGAACAGCCTTAGCGAAAGGCTTCTTGAAGGGAAAGATGTAACTCTGTGAGATGAATTAACAGAACACAGAGCAGTTTCTCAGAAAGCTTCTTTCCAGTTTTGAACGGAAGATATTTCCTTTTTCACCATAGCCCTCTATGGGCTTCCAAATATCCCTTTGCCAATTCCACAAGAACAGCCTTAGCGAAAGGCTTCTTGAAGGGAAAGATGTAACTCTGTGAGATGAATAAACAGAACACAGAGCAGTTTCTCAGAAAGCTTCTTTCCAGTATTGAACGGAAGATATTTCCTTTTTCACCATAGCCCTCTATGGGCTTCCAAATATCCCTTTTCCAATTCCACAAGAACAGCCTTAGCGAAAGGCTTCTTGAAGGGAAAGATGTAACTCTGTGAGATGAATTAACAGAACACAGAGCAGTTTCTCAGATAGCTTCTTTCCAGTTTTGAACGGAAGATATTTCCTTTTTCACCATAGCCCTCTATGGGCTTCCAAATATCCCTTTGCCAATTCCACAAGAACAGCCTTAGCGAAAGGCTTCTTGAAGGGAAAGATGTAACTCTGTGAGATGAATTAACAGAACACAGAGCAGTTTCTCAGAATGCTTCTTTCCAGTTTTGAACAGAAGATATTTCCTTTTTCACCATAGCCCTCTATGGGCTTCCAAATATCCCTTTGCCAATTCCACAAGAACAGCCTTAGCGAAAGGCTTCTTGAAGGGAAAGATATAACTCTGTGAGATGAATTAACAGAACACAGAGCAGTTTCTCAGAAAGCTTCTTTCCAGTTTTGAACAGAAGATATTTCCTTTTTCACCATAGCCATCTATGGGCTTCCAATATCCCTTTGCCAATTCCACAAGAACAGCCTTAGCGAAAGGCTTCTTGAAGGGAAAGATGTAACTCTGTGAGATGAATTAACAGAACACAGAGCAGTTTCTCAGAAAGCTTCTTTCCAGTTTTGAACGGAAGATATTTCCTTTTTCACCATAGCCCTCTATGGGCTTCCAAATATCCCGTTGCCCATTCCTCAAGAACAGACTTAGCGAAAGGCTTCTTGAAGGGAAAGATGTAACTCTGTGAGATGAATTCACAGAACACAGAGCAGTTTCTCAGAAAGCTTCTTTCCAGTTTTGAACGGAAGATATTTCCTTTTTCACCATAGCCCTCTATGGGATTCCAAATATCCCTTTGCCAATTCCACAAGAACAGCCTGAGCGAAAGGCTTCTTGAAGGGAAAGATGTAACTCTGTGAGATGAATTAACAGAACACAGAGCAGTTTGTCAGAAAGCTTCTTTCCAGTTTTGAACGGAAGATATTTCCTTTTTCACCATAGCCCTCTAAGGGCTTCCAAATATCCCTTTGCCAATTCCACAAGAACAGCCTTAGCGAAAGGCTTCTTGAAGGGAAAGATGTAACTCTGTGAGATGAATTAACAGAACACAGAGCAGTTTCTCAGAAAGCTTCTTTACAGTTTTGAACGGAAGGTATTTCCTTTTTCACCATAGCCCTCTATGGGCTTCCAAATATCCCTTTGCCAATTCCACAAGAACAGCCTTAGCGAAAGGCTTCTTGAAGGGAAAGATGTAACTCTGTGAGATGAATTAACAGAGCACAGAGCAGTTTCTCAGAAAGCTTCTTTCCAGTATTGAACGGAAGATATTTCCTTTTTCACCATAGCCCTCTATGGGCTTCCAAATATCCCTTTTCCAATTCCACAAGAACAGCCTTAGCGAAAGGCTTCTTGAAGGGAAAGATGTAACTCTGTGAGATGAATTAACAGAACACAGAGCAGTTTCTCAGATAGCTTCTTTCCAGTTTTGAACGGAAGATATTTCCTTTTTCACCATAGCCCTCTATGGGCTTCCAAATATCCCTTTGCCAATTCCACAAGAACAGCCTTAGCGAAAGGCTTCTTGAAGGGAAAGATGTAACTCTGTGAGATGAATTAACAGAACACAGAGCAGTTTCTCAGAATGCTTCTTTCCAGTTTTGAACAGAAGATATTTCCTTTTTCACCATAGCCCTCTATGGGCTTCCAAATATCCCTTTGCCAATTCCACAAGAACAGCCTTAGCGAAAGGCTTCTTGAAGGGAAAGATGTAACTCTGTGAGATGAATTAACAGAACACAGAGCAGTTTCTCAGAATGCTTCTTTCCAGTTTTGAACAGAAGATATTTCCTTTTTCACCATAGCCCTCTATGGGCTTCCAAATATCCCTTTGCCAATTCCACAAGAACAGCCTTAGCGAAAGGCTTCTTGAAGGGAAAGATGTAACTCTGTGAGATGAATTAACAGAACACAGAGCAGTTTCTCAGAAAGCTTCTTTCCAGTTTTGAACGGAAGATATTTCCTTTTTCACCATAGCCCTCTACGGGCTTCCAAATATCCCTTTGCCAATTCCACAAGAACAGCCTTAGCGAAAGGCTTCTTGAAGGGAAAGATGTAACTCTGTGAGATGAATTAACAGAACACAGAGCAGTTTCTCAGAAAGCTTCTTTCCAGTTTTGAACGGAAGATATTTCCTTTTTCACCATAGCCCTCTATGGGCTTCCAAATATCCCTTTGCCAATTCCACAAGAACAGCCTTAGCGAAAGGCTTCTTGAAGGGAAAGATGTAACTCTGTGAGATGAATTAACGGAACACGGAGCAGTTTCTCAGAAAGCTTCTTTACAGTTTTGAACATAAGATATTTCCTTTTTCACCATAGCACTCTATGGGCTTCAAATATCCCTTTGCCAATTCCACAAGAACAGCCTTAGCGAAAGGCTTCTTGAAGGGAAAAATGTAATTCTGTGAGATGAATTAACAGAACATAGAACAGTTTCTCAGAAAGCTTCTTTCCAGTTTTGAACGGAAGATATTTCCTTTTTCACCATACCCCTCTATAGGCTTCCAAATATCCCTTTGCCAATTCCACAAGAACAGCCTTAGCAAAAGGCTTCTTGAAGGGAAAGATGTAACTCTGTGAGATGAATTAACAGAATACAGAGCAGTTTCTCAGAAAGCTTCTTTCCAGTTTTGAACGGAAGATATTTCCTTTTTCACCATAGCCCTCTATGGGCTTCCAAATATCCCTTTGCCAATTCCACAAGAACAGCCTTAGCGAAAGGCTTCTTGAAGGGAAAGATGTAACTCTGTGAGATGAATTAACAGAACATAGAAGAGTTTCTCAGAAAGCTTCTTTCCAGTTTTGAACGGAAGATATTTCCTTTTTCACCATAGCACTCTACGGGCTTCCAAATATCCCTTTGCCAATTCCACAAGAACAGCCTTAGCGAAAGGCTTCTTGAAGGGAAAGATGTAACTCTGTGAGATGAATTAACAGAACACAAAGCAGTTTCTCAGAAAGCTTCTTTCCAGTTTTGAACGGTAGATATTTACTTTTTCACCATAGCCCTCTATGGGCTTCCAAATATCCCTTTGCCAATTCCACAAGAACAGCCTTAGCCTAAGGCTTCTTGAAGGGAAAGATGTAACTCTGTGAGATGAATTAACAGAACACAGAGCAGTTTCTCAGAAAGCTTCTTTCCAGTTTTGAACGGAAGATATTTCCTTTTTCACCATAGCCCTCTATGGGCTTCCAAATATCCCTTTGCCAATTCCACAAGAACAGCCTTAGCGAAAGGCTTCTTGAAGGGAAAGATGTAACTCTGTGAGATGAATTAACAGAACACAGAGCAGTTTCTCAGAAAGCTTCTTTCCAGTTTTGAACGGAAGATATTTCCTTTTTCACCATAGCCCTGTATGGGCTTCCAAATATCCCTTTGCCAATTCCACAAGAACAGCCTTAGCGAAAGGCTTCTTGAAGGGAAAGATGTAACTCTGTGAGATGAATTAACAGAACACAGAGCAGTTTCTCAGAAAGATTCTTTCCAGTTTTCAACGGAAGATATTTCCTTTTTCACCATAGCCCTCTATGGGCTTCCAAATATCCCTTTGCCAATTCCACAAGAACAGCCTTAGCGAAAGGCTTCTTGAAGGGAAAGATTTAACTCTGTGAGATGAATTAACAGAACACAGAGCAGTTTCTCAGAAAGCTTCTTTCCACTTTTGAACGGAAGATATTTCCTTTTTCACCATAGCCCTCTATGGGCTTCCAAATATCCCGTCGCCAATACCACAAGAACAGCCTTAGCGAAAGGCTTCTTGAAGGGAAAGATGTAACTCTGTGAGATGAATTAACAGAACACAGAGCAGTTTCTCAGAAAGCTTCTTTCCAGTTTTGAACGGAAGATATTTCCTTTTTCACCATAGCCCTCTATGGGCTTCCAAATATCCCTTTGCCAATTCCACAAGAACAGCCTTAGCGAAAGGCTTCTTGAAGGGAAAGATGTAACTCTGTGAGATGAATTAAGAGAACACAGAGCAGTTTCTCAGAAAGCTTCTTTCCAGTTTTGAACAGAAGATATTTCCTTTTTCACCATAGCCCTCTATGGGCTTCCAAATATCCCTTTGCCAATTCCACAAGAACGGCCTTAGCGAAAGGCTTCTTGAAGGGAAAGATGTAACTCTGTGAGATGAATTAACAGAACATAGAACAGTTTCTCAGAAAGCTTCTTTCCAGTTCTGAACGGAAGATATTTCCTTTTTCACCATAGCCCTCTATGGGCTTCCAAATATCCCTTTGCCAATTCCACAAGAACAGCCTTAGCGAAAGGCTTCTTGAAGGGAAAGATGTAACTCTGTGAGATGAATTAACAGAACACAGAGCAGTTTCTCAGAAAGCTTCTTTCCACTTTTGAACGGAAGATATTTCCTTTTTCACCATAGCCCTCTATGGGCTTCCAAATATCCCTTTGCCAATTCCACAAGAACAGCCTTAGCGAAAGGCTTCTTGAAGGGAAAGATGTAACTCTGTGAGATGAATTAACAGAACACAGAGCAGTTTCTCAGAAAGCTTCTTTCCACTTTTGAACGGAAGATATTTCCTTTTTCACCATAGCCCTCTATGGGCTTCCAAATATCCCTTTGCCAATTCCACAAGAACAGCCTTAGCAAAAGGCTTCTTGAAGGGAAAGATGTAACTCTGTGAGATGAATTAACAAAACACAGAGCAGTTTCTCAGAAAGCTTCTTTCCAGTTTTGAACGGAAGATATTTCCTTTTTCACCATAGCCCTCTATGGGCTTCCAAATATCCCTTTGCCAATTCCACAATAACAGCCTTAGCGAAAGGCTTCTTGAAGGGAAAGATTTAACTCTGTGAGATGAATTAACAGAACACAGAGCAGTTTCTCAGAAAGCTTCTTTCCACTTTTGAACGGAAGATATTTCCTTTTTCACCATAGCCCTCTATGGGCTTCCAAATATCCCGTCGCCATTACCACAAGAACAGCCTTAGCGAAAGGCTTCTTGAAGGGAAAGATGTAACTCTGTGAGATGAATTAACAGAACACAGAGCAGTTTCTCAGAAAGCTTCATTCCAGTTTTGAACGGAAGATATTTCCTTTTTCACCATAGCCCTCCATGGGCTTCCAAATATCCCTTTGCCAATTCCACAAGAACAGCCTTAGCGAAAGGCTTCTTGAAGGGAAAGATGTAACTCTGTGAGATGAATTAACAGAACACAGAGCAGTTTCTCAGAAAGCTTCTTTCCAGTTTTGAACGGAAGATATTTCCTTTTTCACCATAGCCCTCTATGGGCTTCCAAATATCCCTTTGCCAATTCCACAAGAACAGCCTTAGCGAAAGGCTTCTTGAAGGGAAAGATGTAACTCTGTGAGATGAATTAACAGAACACAGAGCAGTTTCTCAGAAAGCTTCTTTCCAGTTTTGAACGGAAGATATTTCCTTTTTCACCATAGCCCTCTATGGGATTCCAAATATCCCTTTGCCAATTCCACAAGAACAGCCTTAGCGAAAGGCTTCTTGAAGGGAAAGATGTAACTCTGTGAGATGAATTAACAGAACACAGAGCAGTTTCTCAGAAAGCTTCTTTCCAGTTTTGAACGGAAGATATTTCCTTTTTCACCATAGCCCTCTATGGGATTCCAAATATCCCTTTGCCAATTCCACAAGAACAGCCTTAGCGAAAGGCTTCTTGAAGGGAAAGATGTAACTCTGTGAGATGAATTAACAGAACACAGAGCAGTTTCTCAGAAAGCTTCTTTCCGGTTTTGAACGGAAGATATTTCCTTTTTCACCATAGCCCTCTATGGGCTTCCAAATATCCCTTTGCCAATTCCACAAGAACAGCCTTAGCGAAAGGCTTCTTGAAGGGAAAGATGTAACTCTGTGAGATGAATTAACAGAACATAGAACAGTTTCTCGGAAAGCTTCTTTCCAGTTCTGAACGGAAGATATTTCCTTTTTCACCATAGCCCTCTATGGGCTTCCAAATATCCCTTTGCCAATTCCACAAGAACAGCCTTAGCGAAAGGCTTCTTGAAGGGAAAGATGTAAGTCTGTGAGATGAATTAACAGAACACAGAGCAGTTTCTCAGAAAGCTTCTTTCCAGTTTTGAACGGAAGATATTTCCTTTTTCACCATAGCCCTCTATGGGCTTCCAAATATCCCTTTGCCAATTCCACAAGAACAGCCTTAGCGAAAGGCTTCTTGAAGGGAAAGATGTAACTCTGTGAGATGAATTAACAGAACACAGAGCAGTTTCTCAGAAAGCTTCTTTCCAGTTTTGAACGGAAGATATTTCCTTTTTCACCATAGCCCTCTATGGGCTTCCAAATATCCCTTTGCCAATTCCACAAGAACAGCCTTAGCGAAAGGCTTCTTGAAGGGAAAGATGTAACTGTGAGATTAATTAACAGAACACAGAGCAGTTTCTCAGAAAGCTTCTTTCCAGTTTTCAACGGAAGATATTTCCTTTTTCACCATAGCCCTCTATGGGATTCCAAATATCCCTTTGCCAATTCCACAAGAACAGCCTTAGCGAAAGGCTTCTTGAAGGGAAAGATGTAACTCTGTGAGATGAATTAACAGAACACAGAGCAGTTTCTCAGAGAGCTTCTTTCCAGTTTTGAACGGAAGATATTTCCTTTTTCACCATAGCCCTCTATGGGCTTCCAAATATCCCTATGCCAATTCCACAAGAACAGCCTTAGCGAAAGGCTTCTTGAAGGGAAAGATGTAACTCTGTGAGATGAATTAACAGAACACAGAGCAGTTTCTCAGAAAGCTTCTTTCCAGTTTTCAACGGAAGATATTTCCTTTTTCACCATAGCCCTCTATGGGCTTCCAAATATCCCTTTGCCAATTCCACAAGAACAGCCTTAGCGAAAGGCTTCTTGAAGGGAA
>NW_027328075.1:0-62500 GCF_047675955.1 Chlorocebus sabaeus | reverse complement strand
AACAGCATTAGCGAAGGGCTCCTTGAAAGGAAAGATGCAACTCTGTGAGATGAATTAAGAGAACACAGAGCAGTTTCTCAGAAAGCTTCTTTCCAGTTTTGAACGGAAGATATTTCCTTTTTGACCATAGCCCTCTACGGGCTTCCAAACATACCTTTGCCCATTCCACAAAAACAGCCTTAGCGAAAGGATTCTTTGTAACTCTGTGAGAGTAATTAACAGAATACAGAGCAGTTTCTCAGAAAGCTTCTTTCCAGTTTTGAATGGAAGATATTTCCTTTTTCACCATAGTCCTTTAAAGGTATCCAAATATCCCTTTGCCAATTGCACAACAACAGAATTAGCAAAAGGCTTCTTGAAGAGAAAGATTTAATTTTGTGAGATGAATTAACAGAACACAGAGCAGTTTCTCAGAAAGCTTCTTTCAAGATTTGAACGGAAGATATTTCCTTTTTCACCATAGCCCTCTATGGACTTCCAAATATCCCTTTGCCAATTCCTCAAGAACAGCCTTAGCGAAAGGCTTCTTGAAGGGAAAAATGTAACTCTATGAGATGAATTAGCAGAACACAGAGCAGTTTCTCAGAAAGCTTCTTTCCAGTTTTGAACGGAAGATATTTCCTTTGTCAACATAGCACTCTATATTCTTCCAAATATCCCTTTGCCAATTCCAAAAGAACAGACTTAGCGAAAGGCTTCTTGAAGGGAAAGATGTAACATTGTGAGATGAATTAACAGAACAAAGAGCAGTTTCTCAGAAAGCTTCTTTCCAGTTTTGAACGGAAGATATTTCCCTTTTCACCATAGCCCTCTATGGGCTTCCAAATATCCCTTTGCCAAATACACAAGAACAGCCTTAGCGAAAGGTTTCTTGAAGGGAAAGATGTAACTCTGTGAGATGAATTAACAGAACACAGAGCAGTTTCTCAGAAACCTTCTTTCCAGTTTTGAACGGAAGTTATTTCCTTTTTCACCATAGCCCTCTATGGGCTTCCAAATATCCCTTTGCCAATTCCACAAGAACAGCCTTAGCGAAAGGCTTCTTGTATGGAAAGATGTAACTCTCTGAGATGAATTAACAGAACACAGAGCAGTTTCTCAGAAAGCTTCTTTCCAGTTTTGAACGGAAGATATTTCCTTTTTCACCATAGCCCTCTATGGTCTTCCAAATATCCCTTTGCCAATTAAACAAGAACAGCCTTAGCGAAAAGCTTCTTGAAGGGAAAGATGTAACTCTGTGAGATGAATTAACAGAACACTGAGCAGTTTCTCAGAAAGCTTCTTTTCAATTTTGAACGGAAGACATTTCCTTTTTCACCATAGCCCTCTATGTGCTTCCAAATATCCCTTTGACAATTCCACAAGAACAGCCTTAGCGAAAGGCTTCTTAAAGGGGAAGATGTAACTCTGTGAGATGAATTAACAGAACACGGAGCTGTTTCTCAGAAAGATTCTTTCCAGTTTTGAACTGAAGATATTTCCTTTTTCAGCATAACCCTCTAAGGGCTTCCAAATATCCCTTTGCCAATTCCACAAGAACAGCATTAGCGATACGCTTCTTGAAGGGAAAGATGTAACTCTGTGAGATGAATTAACAGAACACAGAGCATTTTCTCACAAAGCTTCCTTCCAGTTTTGAACGGAAGATATTTCCTTTTTCACCATAGCCCTCTATGGGCTTCCAAATATGCCTTTGCCAATTCCACAAGAACAGCCTTAGCGAAAGGCTTATTGAAGGGAAAGATGTAACTCTGTGAGATGAATTAACAGAACACAGAGCAGTTTCTCAGAAAGCTTCTTTCCAGTTTTGAACGGAAGATATGTCCTTTGTCAACATAGCACTCTATATTCTTCCAAATATCCCTTTGCCAATTCCAAAACAACAGACTTAGCGAAAGGCTTCTTGAAGGGAAAGATGTAACTCTGTGAGATGAATTAAGAGAACACAGAGCAGTTTCTCAGAAAGCTTCTTTCCAGTTTCGAACGGAAGATATTTCCCTTTTCACCACAGCCCTCTAAGGGCTTCCAAATATCCCTTTGCCAATTGTACAAGAACAGCCATAGCGAAAGGCTTCTTGAAGGGAAAGATGTAACTCTGTGAGATGAATTAACAGAACACAGAGCAGTTTCTCAGAAAACTTCTTTCCAGTTTTGAACGGAAGATATTTCCTTTTTCACCATAGCCCTCTAAGGGTTTCCAAATATCCCTTTGCCAATATCACAAGAACAGCCTTAGCGAAAGGCTTCTTGAAGGAAAGATGTAACTCTGTGAGATGAATTAACAGAACACAGAGCAGTTTCTCAGAAAGCTTCTTTCCAGTTTTGAACGGAAGATATTTCCTTTTTCACCGTAGCCCTCTATGGAATTCCAAATATCCCTTTGCCAATTCCTCAAGAACAGCCTTAGCGAAAGGCTTCTTGAATGGAAAGATGTAACTCTGTGAGATGTATTAACAGAACACAGAGCAGTTTCTCAGAAAGCTTCTTTCCAGTTCTGAACGGAAGATATTTCCTTTTTCACCGTAGCCCTCTATGGGCTTCCAAATATCCCTTTGGCCATTCCACAAGAACAGCCTTAGCGAAAGGCTTCTTGAAGGGAAAGATGTAACTCTGTGAGATGAATTAACAGAACACAGAGCAGTTTCTCAGAAAGCTTCTTTCCAGTTTTGAACGGAAGATACTTCCTTTTTCACCATAGCCCTCTACGGGATTCCAAATATCCCTTTGCCATTTCCACAAGAACAGCCTTAGCGAAAGGCTTCTTGAAGGGAAAGATGTCACTATGTGAGATGAAATACCACAACACAGAGCAGTTTCTCAGAAAGTTTCTTTCCAGTTTTGAAGGGAAGTTATTTCATTTTTCCCCATAGCCCTCTATTGGCTTCCAAATATCCCTTTGCTGATTCCACAAGAACAGCCTTAGCGAAAGGCTCCTTGAAAGGAAAGATGCAACTCTGTGAGATGAATTAAGAGAAGACAGAGCAGTTTCTCAGAAAGCTTCTTTCCAGTTTTGAACGGAAGATATTTCCTTTTTGACCATAGCCCTCTATGGGCTTCCAAATATGCCTTTGCCCATTCCACAAAAACAGCCTTAGCGAAAGGCTTCTTTGTAACTCTGTGAGATTAATTAACAGAACACAGAGCAGTTTCTCAGAAAGCTTCTTTCCAGTTTTGAATGGAAGATATTTCCTTTTTCACCATAGTCCTTTAAAGGTATCCAAATATCCCTTTGCCAATTGCACAACAACAGCCTTAGCAAAAGGCTTCTTGAAGAGAAAGATTTACTTTTGTGAGATGAATTAACAGAACACAGAGCAGTTTCTCAGAAAGCTTCTTTCAAGATTTGAACGGAAGATATTTCCTTTTTCACCGTAGCCCTCTATGGACTTCCAAATATCCCTTTGCCAATTCCTCAAGAACAGCCTTAGCGAAAGGCTTCTTGAAGGGAAAGATGTAACTCTGTGAGATGAATTAACAGAACACAGAGAAGTTTCTCAGAAAGCTTCTTTCCAGTTTTGAACGGAAGATATTTCCTTTTTCACCATAGCCCTCTACGGGCTTCCAAATATCCCTTTGCCATTTCCACAAGAACAGCCTTAGCGAAAGGCTTCTTGAAGGGAAAGATGTAACTCTGCGAGATGAATTACCAGAACACAGAGCAGTTTCTCAGAAAGTTTCTTTCCAGTTTTGAACGGAAGATATTTCCTTTTTACCCATAGCCCTCTATGGGCTTCCAAATATCCCTTTGCCAATTCCACAAGAACAGCCTTAGCGAAAGGCTTCTTGAAGGGAAAGATGTAACTCTGTGAGATGAATTAACAGAACAGAGAGCAGTTTCTCAGAAAGCTTCTTTCCAGTTTTGAACGGAAGATATTTCATTTTTCACCATAGTCCTCTACGGGCTTCCAAATATCCGTTTGCCAATTCCACAAAAACAGCCTTAGCGAAAGGCTTCTTGAAGGGAAAGATGTAACTCTGTGAGATGAATTAACAGAACATAGAGCAGTTTCTCAGAAAGCTTCTTTCCAGTTTTGAACGGAAGATATTTCATTTTTCACCATAGTCCTCTACGGGCTTCCAAATATCCGTTTGCCAATTCCACAAAAACAGCCTTAGCGAAAGGCTTCTTGAAGGGAAAGATGTAACTCTGTGAGATGAATTAACAGAACACAGAGCAGTATCTCAGAAATCTTCTTTCAAGTTTTGAACGGAAGATATTTCCTTTTTCACCATAACCATCTATGGGCTTCCAAATATGCCTTTGCCAATTCCACAAGAACAGCCTTATCGAAAGGCTTCTTGAAGGGAAAGATGTAACTCTGTGAGATGAAATAACAGAACACAGAGCAGTTTCTCAGAAAGCTTCTTTCCAGTTTTGAACGGAAGATATTTCCTTTTTCACCATAGCCCTCTACGGGCTTCCAAATATCCCTTTGCCATTTCCACAAGAACAGCCTTAGCGAAAGGCTTCTTGAAGGGAAAGATGTAACTCTGTGATATGAATTACCAGAACACAGAGTAGTTTCTCAGAAAGTTTCTTTCCAGTTTTGAACGGAAGATATTTCCTTTTTGCCCATAGCCCTCTATGGGCGTCCAAATATCCCTTTGCGAATTCCTCAAGAACTGCCTTAGCGAAAGGCTTCTTGAAGGGAAAGATGTAACTCTGTGAGATGAATTAACAGAACACAGAGCAGTTTCTCAGAAAGCTTCTTTCCAGTTTTGAACGGAGGATATTTCCTTTTTCACCATAGCCCTCTATGGACTTCCAAATATCCCTTTGCCAATTCCACAAAAACAGCCTTAGCGAAAGGCTTCTTGAAGGGAAAGATGTAACTCGGTGAGATGAATTAACAGAACACAGAGCAGTTTCTCAGAAAGCTTCTTTCCAGTTTTGAACGGAAGATATTTCCTTTTTCACCATAGCCCTCTATGGACTTCGAAATATCCCATTGACAATTCCACAAAAACAGCCTTAGCGAAAGGCTTCTTGAAGGGAACATGTAACTCTGTGAGATTAATTAACAGAAAACAGAGTAGTTTCTCAGAAAGCTTCTTTCCAGTTTTGAATGGAAGTTATTACCTTTTTCACCATAGTCCTTTAAGGGCTTCCAAATATCCCTTTGCCAATTCCACAACAACAGCCTTAGCGAAAGGCTTCTTGAAGAGAAAGATGTAATTCTGTGAGATGAATTAACAGAACACAGAGCTGTTTCTCAGAAAGCTTCTTTCCAGTTTTCAACGGAAGATATTTCCTTTTTCACCGTAGCCCTCTATGGTCTTCCAAATATCCCTTTGCCAATTCCTCAATAACAGCCTTAGCGAAAGGCTTCTTGTAGGGAAAGATGTAACTCTGTGAGATGAATTACCAGAACATAGAGCAGTTTCTCAGAAAGCTTCTTTCAACTTTTGAACGTAAAATATTTCCTTTTTCACCATAGCCCTCTATGGGATTCCAAATATCCCTTGCCAATTCCACAAGAAGAGCCTTAGCGAAAGGCTTCTTGAAGGTAAAGATGTAATTCTGTGAGATGAATTTACAGACCACAGAGCAGTTTCTCAGAAAGCTTCTTTCCAGTTTTGAACGGAAGATATTTCCTTTTTCAACATAACCCTCTATGGGCTTAAAAATATTCCTTTGCCAAATCCACAAGAACAGCCTTACCGAAAGGTTTCTTGAAGGGAAAGATGTAACTCTGTGAGATGAATTAACAGAACACAGAGCAGTTTCTCAGAAAGCTTCGTTCCAGTTTTGAACGGAAGATAATTTCTTTTTCACCATAGCCCTCTATGGGCTTCCAAATATCCCTTTGCAAATTCCACAAGAACAGGCTTAGCGAAAGGCTTCTTGATGGGAAAGATGTAACTCTGTGAGATGAATTAACAGAACACAGAGCAGTTTCTCAGAAAGCTTCTTTATAGTTTTGAACGGAAGATATTTCCTTTTTCACCATAGCCCTCTATGGGCTTCCAAATATCCCTTTGTAAATTCCACAAGAGCACCCTTAGCGAAAGGCTTCTTGAAGGGAAAGATGTAACTCTGTGAGATGAATTAACAGAACACAGAGCAGTTTCTCAGAAAGCTTCTTTCCAGTTTTGAACGGAAGATATTTCCTTTTTCACCATAGCCCACTATGGGCTTCCAAATATCCCTTTGCCAGTTCCCCAAGAACAGCCTTAGGGAAAGGCTTCTTGAAGGGAAAGATGTAACTCTGTGACATGAATTAACAGAACACAGAGCAGTTTCTCAGAAAGCTTCTTTCCAGTTTTGAACGGAAGATAGTTCCTTTTTCACCATAGCCCTCTAAGGGCTTCCAAATAACCCTTTGCCAATTCCACAAGAACTGCCTTAGCGAAAGGCTTCTTGAAGAGAAAGATGTAACTCTGTGAGATGAATTAACAGAACACAGAGCAGTTTCTCAGAAAGCTTCTTTCCAGTTTTGAACGGAAGATATTTCCTTTTTCACCATAGCCCTCTATGGGCTTTCAAATATCCCTTTGCCAATTCCTCATGAACAGCCTTAGCGAAAGGCTTCTTGAAGGGAAAGGTGTAACTCTGTGAGATCAATTTCCAGAACACAAAGCTTTCTCAGAAAGCTTCTTTCCAGTCTTGAACGGAAGATATTTCCTTTTTGCCCAAAGCCCTATATGGGCTTCCAATTATCCCTTTGCCAATTCCACAAGAACAGACTTAGCGAAAGACTTCTTGAAGGGAAAGACGTAACTCTGTGAGATGAATTAACAGAACACAGAGCAGTTTCTCAGAAAGCTTCTTTCCAGTTTTGAACGGAAGATATTTCCTTTTTGACCATAGTCCTCTATGGGCTTCCAAATATACCTTTGCCAATTCCACAAAAACAGCCTTAGCGAAAGACTTCTTGAAGGGAAAGATGTAACTCTGTGAGATGAATTAACAGAACACAGAGCAGTTTCTCAGAAATCTTCTTTCCAGTTTTGTACGGAAGACATTTTCTTTTTCACCATAGCCCTCTATGGGCTTCCAAATATGCCTTTGCCAATTCCACAAAAACAGCCTTAGCGAAAGGCTTCTTGAAGGGAAGATGTAACTCTGTGAGATGAATTAACAGAACACAGAGCAGTTTCTCAGAAAGCTTCTTTCCAGTTTTCAATGGAAGATATTACCTTTTTCACCCTAGTGCTTTAAGGGCTTCCAAATATCCCTTTGCCAATTGCACAACAACAGCCTTAGCGAAAGGTTCTTGAAGACAAAGATGTAATTCTGTGAGACGAATTAACAGAACACAGAGCAGTTTCTCAGAAAGCTTCTTTCCAGTTTTCAACGGAAGATATTTCCTTTTTCACCGTAGCCCTCTATGGACTTCCAAATATCCCTTTGCCAATTCCTCAAGAACAGCCTTAGCGAAAGACTTCTTGAAGGGAAAGATGTAACTCTGTGAGATGAATTAACAGAACACAGAGCAGTTTCTCAGAAAGCTTCTTTCCAGTTTTGAACGGAAGATATTTCCTTTTTCACCGTAGCCCTCTATGGGCTTCCAAATATCCCTTTGGCAATTCCACAAGAACAGCCTTAACGAAAGGCTTCTTGTATGGAAAGATGTAACTCTGTGAGATGAATTAACAGAACACAGAGCAGTATCTCAGAAAGCTTCTTTCCAGTTTTGAACGGAAGATATTTCCTTTGTCAACATAGCACTCTATATTCTTCCAAATATCCCTTTGCCAATTCCAAAAGAACAGACTTAGCGAAAGGCTTCTTGAAGGGAAAGATGTAACTCTGTAAGATGAATTAAGAGAACACAGAGCAGTTTCTCAGAAAGCTTCTTTCCAGTTTTGAACGGAAGATATTTCCTTTTTCACCACAGCCCTCTAAGGGCTTCCAAATATCCCTTTGCCAATTGTACAAGAACAGCCATAGCGAAAGGCTTCTTGAAGGGAAAGATGTAACTCTGTGAGATGAATTAACAGAACACAGAGCAGTTTCTCAGAAAGCTTCTTTCCAGTTTTGAACGGAAGATATTTCCTTTTTGACCATAGTCCTCTATGGGCTTCCAAATATCCCTTTGCCAATTCCACAAAAACAGCCTTAGCGAAAGGCTTCTTGAAGGGAAAGATGTAACTCTGTGAGATGAATTAACAGAACACAGAGCAGTTTCTCAGAAAGCTTCTTTCCAGTTTTGAACGGAAGATATTTCCTTTTTGACCATAGTCCTCTATGGGCTTCCAAATATCCCTTTGCCAATTCCACAAAAACAGCCTTAGCGAAAGGCTTCCTGAAGGGAAAGATGTAACTCTGTGAGATGAATTAACAGAACACAGAGCAGATTCTCAGAAATCTTCTTTCCAGTTTTGAACGGAAGATATTTTCTTTTTCACCATAGCCCTCTATGGGCTTCCAAATATGCCTTTGCCAATTGCACAAGAACAGCCTTAGCGAAAGGCTTCTTGAAGGGAAAGATGTAACTCTGTGAGATGAATTAACAGAACACAGAGCAGTTTCTCAGAAAGCTTCTTTCCAGTTTTGAACGGAAGATATTTCCTTTTTCACCATAGCCCTCTATGGACTTCGAAATATCCCATTGACAATTCCTCAAGAACAGCCTTAGCGAAAGGCTTCTTGAAGGGAAAGATATAACTCTGTGAGATTAATTAACAGAACGCAGAGCAGTTTCTCAGAAAGCTTCTCTCCAGTTTTGAACGGAAGATATTCCTTTTTCAACAGAGCCCTCTAAGGGCTTCCAAATATCCCTTTGCCAATCCACAAGAACAGCCTTAGCGAAAGGCTTCTTGAAGGGGAAATGTAACTCTGTGAGATGAATTACCACAACACAGAGCAGTTTCTCAGAAAGCTTCTTTCCAGTTTTGAACGGAAGATATTTCCTTTTTGACCATAGCCCTCTACGGGCTTCCAAACATGCCTTTGCCCATTCCACAAAAACAGCCTTAGCGAAAGTCTTCTTTGTAACTGTGTGAGAGTAATTAACAGAACACAGAGCAGTTTCTCAGAAAGCTTCTTTCCAGTTTTGAATGGAAGATATTTCCTTTTTCACCATAGTCCTTTAAAGGTATCCATATATCCCTTTGCCAATTGCACAACAACAGCCTTAGCAAAAGGCTTCTTGAAGAGAAAGATTTAATTTTGTGAGATGAATTAACAGAACACAGAGCAGTTTCTCAGAAAGCTTCTTTCAAGATTCGAACGGAAGATATTTCCTTTTTCACCGTAGCCCTCTATGGGCTTCCAAATATGCCTTTGCCAATTCCACATGAACAGCCTTAGCGAAAGGCTTCTTGAAGGGAAAGATGTAACTCTGTGAGATGAATTAACAGAACACAGAGCAGTTTCTCAGAAAGCTTCTTTCCAGTTTTGAACGGAAGATATGTCCTTTGTCAACATAGCACTCTATATTCTTCCAAATATCCCTTTGCCAATTCCAAAAGAACAGACTTAGCGAAAGGCTTCTTGAAGGGAAAGATGTAACTCTGTGAGATGAATTAACAGAACACAGAGCAGTTTCTCAGAAAGCTTCTTTCCAGTTTCGAACGGAAGATATTTCCTTTTTCACCACAGCCCTCTAAGGGCTTCCAAATATCCCTTTGCCAATTGTACAAGAACAGCCATAGCGAAAGGCTTCTTGAAGGGAAAGATGTAACTCTGTGAGATGAATTAACAGAACACAGAGCAGTTTCTCAGAAAACTTCTTTCCAGTTTTGAACGGAAGATATTTCCTTTTTCACCATAGCCCTCTAAGGGCTTCCAAATATCCCTTTGCCAATATCACAAGAACAGCCTTAGCGAAAGGCTTCTTGAAGGAAAGATGTAACTCTGTGAGATGAATTAACAGAACACAGAGCAGTTTCTCAGAAAGCTTCTTTCCAGTTTTGAACGGAAGATATTTCCTTTTTCACCGTAGCCCTCTATGGAATTCCAAATATCCCTTTGCCAATTCCTCAAGAACAGCCTTAGCGAAAGGCTTCTTGAATGGAAAGATGTAACCCTGTGAGATGTATTAACAGAACACAGAGCAGTTTCTCAGAAAGCTTCTTTCCAGTTTTGAACGGAAGATATTTCCTTTTTCACCGTAGCCCTCTATGGGCTTCCAAATATCCCTTTGGCAATTCCACAAGAACAGCCTTAGCGAAAGGCTTCTTGAAGGGAAAGATGTAACTCTGTGAGATGAATTAACAGAACACAGAGCAGTTTCTCAGAAAGCTTCTTTCCAGTTTTGAACGGAAGATATTTCCTTTTTCACCATAGCCCTCTACGGGATTCCAAATATCCCTTTGCCATTTCCACAAGAACAGCCTTAGAGAAAGGCTTCTTGAAGGGAAAGATGTAACTATGTGAGATGAAATACCACAACACAGAGCAGTTTCTCAGAAAGCTTCTTTCCAGTTTTGAAGGGAAGATATTTCCTTTTTCCCCATAGCCCTCTATGGGCTTCCAAATATCCCTTTGCTGATTCCACAAGAACAGCCTTAGCGAAAGGCTCCTTGAAAGGAAAGATGCAACTCTGTGAGATGAATTAAGAGAAGACAGAGCAGTTTCTCAGAAAGCTTCTTTCCAGTTTTGAACGGAAGATATTTCCTTTTTGACCATAGCCCTCTATGGGCTTCCAAATATGCCTTTGCCCATTCCACAAAAACAGCCTAAGCGAAAGGCTTCTTTGTAACTCTGTGAGATTAATTAACAGAACACAGAGCAGTTTCTCAGAAAGCTTCTTTCCAGTTTTGAATGGAAGATATTTCCTTTTTCACCATAGTCCTTTAAAGGTATCCAAATATCCCTTTGCCAATTGCACAACAACAGCCTTAGCAAAAGGCTTCTTGAAGAGAAAGATTTAATTTTGTGAGATGAATTAACAGAACACAGAGCAGTTTCTCAGAAAGCTTCTTTCAAGATTCGAACGGAAGATATTTCCTTTTTCACCGTAGCCCTCTATGGGCTTCCAAATATGCCTTTGCCAATTCCACATGAACAGCCTTAGCGAAAGGCTTCTTGAAGGGAAAGATGTAACTCTGTGAGATGAATTAACAGAACACAGAGCAGTTTCTCAGAAAGCTTCTTTCCAGTTTTGAACGGAAGATATGTCCTTTGTCAACATAGCACTCTATATTCTTCCAAATATCCCTTTGCCAATTCCAAAAGAACAGACTTAGCGAAAGGCTTCTTGAAGGGAAAGATGTAACTCTGTGAGATGAATTAAGAGAACACAGAGCAGTTTCTCAGAAAGCTTCTTTCCAGTTTTGAACGGAAGATATTTCCTTTTTCACCACAGCCCTCTAAGGGCTTCCAAATATCCCTTTGCCAATTGTACAAGAACAGCCATAGCGAAAGGCTTCTTGAAGGGAAAGATGTAACTCTGTGAGATGAATTAACAGAACACAGAGCAGTTTCTCAGAAAGCTTCTTTCCAGTTTTGAACGGAAGATATTTCCTTTTTGACCATAGTCCTCTATGGGCTTCCAAATATCCCTTTGCCAATTCCACAAAAACAGCCTTAGCGAAAGGCTTCTTGAAGGGAAAGATGTAACTCTGTGAGATGAATTAACAGAACACAGAGCAGTTTCTCAGAAAGCTTCTTTCCAGTTTTGAACGGAAGATATTTCCTTTTTGACCATAGTCCTCTATGGGCTTCCAAATATCCCTTTGCCAATTCCACAAAAACAGCCTTAGCGAAAGGCTTCCTGAAGGGAAAGATGTAACTCTGTGAGATGAATTAACAGAACACAGAGCAGATTCTCAGAAATCTTCTTTCCAGTTTTGAACGGAAGATATTTTCTTTTTCACCATAGCCCTCTATGGGCTTCCAAATATGCCTTTGCCAATTGCACAAGAACAGCCTTAGCGAAAGGCTTCTTGAAGGGAAAGATGTAACTCTGTGAGATGAATTAACAGAACACAGAGCAGTTTCTCAGAAAGCTTCTTTCCAGTTTTGAACGGAAGATATTTCCTTTTTCACCATAGCCCTCTATGGACTTCGAAATATCCCATTGACAATTCCTCAAGAACAGCCTTAGCGAAAGGCTTCTTGAAGGGAAAGATATAACTCTGTGAGATTAATTAACAGAACGCAGAGCAGTTTCTCAGAAAGCTTCTCTCCAGTTTTGAACGGAAGATATTCCTTTTTCAACAGAGCCCTCTAAGGGCTTCCAAATATCCCTTTGCCAATCCACAAGAACAGCCTTAGCGAAAGGCTTCTTGAAGGGGAAATGTAACTCTGTGAGATGAATTACCACAACACAGAGCAGTTTCTCAGAAAGCTTCTTTCCAGTTTTGAACGGAAGATATTTCCTTTTTGACCATAGCCCTCTACGGGCTTCCAAACATGCCTTTGCCCATTCCACAAAAACAGCCTTAGCGAAAGTCTTCTTTGTAACTGTGTGAGAGTAATTAACAGAACACAGAGCAGTTTCTCAGAAAGCTTCTTTCCAGTTTTGAATGGAAGATATTTCCTTTTTCACCATAGTCCTTTAAAGGTATCCATATATCCCTTTGCCAATTGCACAACAACAGCCTTAGCAAAAGGCTTCTTGAAGAGAAAGATTTAATTTTGTGAGATGAATTAACAGAACACAGAGCAGTTTCTCAGAAAGCTTCTTTCAAGATTCGAACGGAAGATATTTCCTTTTTCACCGTAGCCCTCTATGGGCTTCCAAATATGCCTTTGCCAATTCCACATGAACAGCCTTAGCGAAAGGCTTCTTGAAGGGAAAGATGTAACTCTGTGAGATGAATTAACAGAACACAGAGCAGTTTCTCAGAAAGCTTCTTTCCAGTTTTGAACGGAAGATATGTCCTTTGTCAACATAGCACTCTATATTCTTCCAAATATCCCTTTGCCAATTCCAAAAGAACAGACTTAGCGAAAGGCTTCTTGAAGGGAAAGATGTAACTCTGTGAGATGAATTAACAGAACACAGAGCAGTTTCTCAGAAAGCTTCTTTCCAGTTTCGAACGGAAGATATTTCCTTTTTCACCACAGCCCTCTAAGGGCTTCCAAATATCCCTTTGCCAATTGTACAAGAACAGCCATAGCGAAAGGCTTCTTGAAGGGAAAGATGTAACTCTGTGAGATGAATTAACAGAACACAGAGCAGTTTCTCAGAAAACTTCTTTCCAGTTTTGAACGGAAGATATTTCCTTTTTCACCATAGCCCTCTAAGGGCTTCCAAATATCCCTTTGCCAATATCACAAGAACAGCCTTAGCGAAAGGCTTCTTGAAGGAAAGATGTAACTCTGTGAGATGAATTAACAGAACACAGAGCAGTTTCTCAGAAAGCTTCTTTCCAGTTTTGAACGGAAGATATTTCCTTTTTCACCGTAGCCCTCTATGGAATTCCAAATATCCCTTTGCCAATTCCTCAAGAACAGCCTTAGCGAAAGGCTTCTTGAATGGAAAGATGTAACTCTGTGAGATGTATTAACAGAACACAGAGCAGTTTCTCAGAAAGCTTCTTTCCAGTTTTGAACGGAAGATATTTCCTTTTTCACCGTAGCCCTCTATGGGCTTCCAAATATCCCTTTGGCAATTCCACAAGAACAGCCTTAGCGAAAGGCTTCTTGAAGGGAAAGATGTAACTCTGTGAGATGAATTAACAGAACACAGAGCAGTTTCTCAGAAAGCTTCTTTCCAGTTTTGAACGGAAGATATTTCCTTTTTCACCATAGCCCTCTACGGGATTCCAAATATCCCTTTGCCATTTCCACAAGAACAGCCTTAGAGAAAGGCTTCTTGAAGGGAAAGATGTAACTATGTGAGATGAAATACCACAACACAGAGCAGTTTCTCAGAAAGCTTCTTTCCAGTTTTGAAGGGAAGATATTTCCTTTTTCCCCATAGCCCTCTATGGGCTTCCAAATATCCCTTTGCTGATTCCACAAGAACAGCCTTAGCGAAAGGCTCCTTGAAAGGAAAGATGCAACTCTGTGAGATGAATTAAGAGAAGACAGAGCAGTTTCTCAGAAAGCTTCTTTCCAGTTTTGAACGGAAGATATTTCCTTTTTGACCATAGCCCTCTATGGGCTTCCAAATATGCCTTTGCCCATTCCACAAAAACAGCCTTAGCGAAAGGCTTCTTTGTAACTCTGTGAGATTAATTAACAGAACACAGAGCAGTTTCTCAGAAAGCTTCTTTCCAGTTTTGAATGGAAGATATTTCCTTTTTCACCATAGTCCTTTAAAGGTATCCAAATATCCCTTTGCCAATTGCACAACAACAGCCTTAGCAAAAGGCTTCTTGAAGAGAAAGATTTACTTTTGTGAGATGAATTAACAGAACACAGAGCAGTTTCTCAGAAAGCTTCTTTCAAGATTTGAACGGAAGATATTTCCTTTTTCACCGTAGCCCTCTATGGACTTCCAAATATCCCTTTGCCAATTCCTCAAGAACAGCCTTAGCGAAAGGCTTCTTGAAGGGAAAGATGTAACTCTGTGAGATGAATTAACAGAACACAGAGAAGTTTCCCAGAAAGCTTCTTTCCAGTTTTGAACGTAAGATATTTCCTTTTTCACCATAGCCCTCTACAGGCTTCCAAATATCCCTTTGCCATTTCCACAAGAACAGCCTTAGCGAAAGGCTTCTTGAAGGGAAAGATGTAACTCTGCGAGATGAATTACCAGAACACAGAGCAGTTTCTCAGAAAGTTTCTTTCCAGTTTTGAACGGAAGATATTTCCTTTTTACCCATAGCCCTCTATGGGCTCCCAAATATCCCTTTGCCAATTCCACAAGAACAGCCTTAGCGAAAGGCTTCTTGAAGGGAAAGATGTAACTCTGTGAGATGAATTAACAGAACATAGAGCAGTTTCTCAGAAAGCTTCTTTCCAGTTTTGAACGGAAGATATTTCATTTTTCACCATAGTCCTCTACGGGCTTCCAAATATCCGTTTGCCAATTCCACAAAAACAGCCTTAGCGAAAGGCTTCTTGAAGGGAAAGATGTAACTCTGTGAGATGAATTAACAGAACACAGAGCAGTATCTCAGAAATCTTCTTTACAGTTTTGAACGGAAGATATTTCCTTTTTCACCATAGCCATCTATGGGCTTCCAAATATCCCTTTGCCATTTCCACAAGAACAGCCTTAGCGAAAGGCTTCTTGAAGGGAAAGATGTAACTCTGTGAGATGAATTACCAGAACACAGAGTAGTTTCTCAGAAAGTTTCTTTCCAGTTTTGAACGGAAGATATTTCCTTTTTGCCCATAGCCCTCTATGGGCGTCCAAATATCCCTTTGCGAATTCCTCAAGAACTGCCTTAGCGAAAGGCTTCTTGAAGGGAAAGATGTAACTCTGTGAGATGAATTAACAGAACACAGAGTAGTTTCTCAGAAAGCTTCTTTCCAGTTTTGAACGGAAGATATTTCCTTTTTCACCATAGCCCTCTATGGACTTCCAAATATCCCTTTGCCAATTCCACAAAAACAGCCTTAGCGAAAGGCTTCTTGAAGGGAAAGATGTAACTCTGTGAGATGAATTAACAGAACACAGAGCAGTTTCTCAGAAATCTTCTTTCCAATTTTGTACGGAAGACATTTTCTTTTTCACCATAGCCCTCTATGGGCTTCCAAATATGCCTTTGCCAATTCCACAAAAACAGCCTTAGCGAAAGGCTTCTTGAAGGGAAGATGTAACTCTGTGAGATTAATTAACAGAAAACAGAGTAGTTTCTCAGAAAGCTTCTTTCCAGTTTTGAATGGAAGTTATTACCTTTTTCACCATAGTCCTTTAAGGGCTTCCAAATATCCCTTTGCCAATTGCACAACAACAGCCTTAGCGAAAGGCTTCTTGAAGAGAAAGATGTAATTCTGTGAGATGAATTAACAGAACACAGAGCTGTTTCTCAGAAAGCTTCTTTCAATTTTTGAACGTAAGATATTTCCTTTTTCACCATAGCCCTCTATGGGATTCCAAATATCCCTTGCCAATTCCACAAGAAGAGCCTTAGCGAAAGGCTTCTTGAAGGTAAAGATGTAATTCTGTGAGTTGAATTAACAGACCACAGAGCAGTTTATCAGAAAGCTTCTTTCCAGTTTTGAACGGAAGATATTTCCTTTTTAACCATAGCCCTCTATGGGCTTCCAAATATCCCTTTGCCAATTCCACAAGAACAGCCTTAGCGAAAGGCTTCTGGAAGGGAAAGATGTAACTCTGTGAGATGAATTAACAGAACACAGAGCAGTTTCTCAGAAAGCTTCTTTCCAGTTTTGAAAGGAAGATATTTCCTTTTTGACCGTAGCCCTCTATGGGCTTCCAAATATCCCTTTGCCAATTCCTCAAGAACAGCCTTAGCGAAAGGCTTCTGGAAGGGAAAGATGTAACTCTGTGAGATGAATTAACAGAACACTGAGCAGTTTCTCAGAAAGCTTCTTTCCAATTTTGAACGGAAGATATTTCCTTTTTCACCATAGCCCTCAAAGGGCTTCCAAATATCCCTTTGCCAATTCCACAAGAACAGCCTTAGCGAAAGGCTTCTTGAAGGGGAAGATGAAACTCTGTGAGATGAATTAACAGAACACGGAGCAGTTTCTCAGAAAGCTTCTTTCCAGTTTTGAACGGAAGATATTTCCTTTTTAACCATAGACCTCTATGGGCTTCCAAATATCCCTTTGCCAATTCCACAAGAACAGCCTTAGCGAAAGGCTTCTGGAAGGGAAAGATGTAACTCTGTGAGATGAATTAACGGAACACAGAGCAGTTTCTCAGAAAGCTTCTTTGCAGTATTGAACGGAAGATATTTCCTTTGTCAACATAGCACTCTATATTCTTCCAAATATCCCTTTGCCAATTCCAAAAGAACAGACTTAGCGAAAGGCTTCTTGAAGGGAAAGTTGTAACTCTGTGAGATGAATTAAGAGAACACAGAGCAGTTTCTCAGAAAGCTTCGTTCCAGTTTTGAACGGAAGATATTTCCTTTTTCACCACAGCCCTCTAAGGGCTTCCAAATATCCCTTTGCCAATTGTACAAGAACAGCCATAGCGAAAGGCTTCTTGAATGGAAAGATGTAACTCTGTGAGATGAATTAACAGAACACAGAGCAGTTTCTCAGAAATCTTCTTTCCAATTTTGTACGGAAGACATTTTCTTTTTCACCATAGCCCTCTATGGGCTTCCAAATATGCCTTTGCCAATTCCACAAGAGCAGCCTTAGCGAAAGGCTTCTTGAAGGGAAAGATGTAACTCTGTGAGATGAATTAACAGAACACAGAGCAGTTTGTCAGAAAGCTTCTTTCCAGTTTTGAACGGAAGATATTTCCTTTTTCACCATAGCCCACTATGGGCTTCCAAATATCCCTTTGCCAGTTCCCCAAGAACAGCCTTAGGGAAAGGCTTCTTGAAGGGAAAGATGTAACTCTGTGACATGAATTAACAGAACACAGAGCAGTTTCTCAGAAAGCTTCTTTCCAGTTTTGAACGGAAGATAGTTCCTTTTTCACCATAGCCCTCTAAGGGCTTCCAAATAACCCTTTGCCAATTCCACAAGAACTGCCTTAGCGAAAGGCTTCTTGAAGAGAAAGATGTAACTCTGTGAGATGAATTAACAGAACACAGAGCAGTTTCTCAGAAAGCTTCTTTCCAGTTTTGAACGGAAGATATTTCCTTTTTCACCATAGCCCTCTATGGGCTTTCAAATATCCCTTTGCCAATTCCTCATGAACAACCTTAGCGAAAGGCTTCTTGAAGGGAAAGGTGTAACTCTGTGAGATCAATTTCCAGAACACAAAGCTTTCTCAGAAAGCTTCTTTCCAGTCTTGAACGGAAGATATTTCCTTTTTGCCCAAAGCCCTATATGGGCTTCCAATTATCCCTTTGCCAATTCCACAAGAACAGACTTAGCGAAAGACTTCTTGAAGGGAAAGACGTAACTCTGTGAGATGAATTAACAGAACACAGAGCAGTTTCTCAGAAAGCTTCTTTCCAGTTTTGAACGGAAGATATTTCCTTTTTGACCATAGTCCTCTATGGGCTTCCAAATATACCTTTGCCAATTCCACAAAAACAGCCTTAGCGAAAGACTTCTTGAAGGGAAAGATGTAACTCTGTGAGATGAATTAACAGAACACAGAGCAGTTTCTCAGAAATCTTCTTTCCAGTTTTGTACGGAAGACATTTTCTTTTTCACCATAGCCCTCTATGGGCTTCCAAATATGCCTTTGCCAATTCCACAAAAACAGCCTTAGCGAAAGGCTTCTTGAAGGGAAGATGTAACTCTGTGAGATGAATTAACAGAACACAGAGCAGTTTCTCAGAAAGCTTCTTTCCAGTTTTCAATGGAAGATATTACCTTTTTCACCATAGTGCTTTAAGGGCTTCCAAATATCCCTTTGCCAATTGCACAACAACAGCCTTAGCGAAAGGTTCTTGAAGACAAAGATGTAATTCTGTGAGACGAATTAACAGAACACAGAGCAGTTTCTCAGAAAGCTTCTTTCCAGTTTTCAACGGAAGATATTTCCTTTTTCACCGTAGCCCTCTATGGACTTCCAAATATCCCTTTGCCAATTCCTCAAGAACAGCCTTAGCGAAAGACTTCTTGAAGGGAAAGATGTAACTCTGTGAGATGAATTAACAGAACACAGAGCAGTTTCTCAGAAAGCTTCTTTCCAGTTTTGAACGGAAGATATTTCCTTTTTCACCGTAGCCCTCTATGGGCTTCCAAATATCCCTTTGGCAATTCCACAAGAACAGCCTTAACGAAAGGCTTCTTGTATGGAAAGATGTAACTCTGTGAGATGAATTAACAGAACACAGAGCAGTATCTCAGAAAGCTTCTTTCCAGTTTTGAACGGAAGATATTTCCTTTGTCAACATAGCACTCTATATTCTTCCAAATATCCCTTTGCCAATTCCAAAAGAACAGACTTAGCGAAAGGCTTCTTGAAGGGAAAGATGTAACTCTGTGAGATGAATTAAGAGAACACAGAGCAGTTTCTCAGAAAGCTTCTTTCCAGTTTTGAACGGAAGATATTTCCTTTTTCACCACAGCCCTCTAAGGGCTTCCAAATATCCCTTTGCCAATTGTACAAGAACAGCCATAGCGAAAGGCTTCTTGAAGGGAAAGATGTAACTCTGTGAGATGAATTAACAGAACACAGAGCAGTTTCTCAGAAAGCTTCTTTCCAGTTTTGAACGGAAGATATTTCCTTTTTGACCATAGTCCTCTATGGGCTTCCAAATATCCCTTTGCCAATTCCACAAAAACAGCCTTAGCGAAAGGCTTCTTGAAGGGAAAGATGTAACTCTGTGAGATGAATTAACAGAACACAGAGCAGTTTCTCAGAAAGCTTCTTTCCAGTTTTGAACGGAAGATATTTCCTTTTTGACCATAGTCCTCTATGGGCTTCCAAATATCCCTTTGCCAATTCCACAAAAACAGCCTTAGCGAAAGGCTTCCTGAAGGGAAAGATGTAACTCTGTGAGATGAATTAACAGAACACAGAGCAGATTCTCAGAAATCTTCTTTCCAGTTTTGAACGGAAGATATTTTCTTTTTCACCATAGCCCTCTATGGGCTTCCAAATATGCCTTTGCCAATTGCACAAGAACAGCCTTAGCGAAAGGCTTCTTGAAGGGAAAGATGTAACTCTGTGAGATGAATTAACAGAACACAGAGCAGTTTCTCAGAAAGCTTCTTTCCAGTTTTGAACGGAAGATATTTCCTTTTTCACCATAGCCCTCTATGGACTTCGAAATATCCCATTGACAATTCCTCAAGAACAGCCTTAGCGAAAGGCTTCTTGAAGGGAAAGATATAACTCTGTGAGATGAATTAACAGAACGCAGAGCAGTTTCTCAGAAAGCTTCTCTCCAGTTTTGAACGGAAGATATTCCTTTTTCAACAGAGCCCTCTAAGGGCTTCCAAATATCCCTTTGCCAATCCACAAGAACAGCCTTAGCGAAAGGCTTCTTGAAGGGGAAATGTAACTCTGTGAGATGAATTACCACAACACAGAGCAGTTTCTCAGAAAGCTTCTTTCCAGTTTTGAACGGAAGATATTTCCTTTTTGACCATAGCCCTCTACGGGCTTCCAAACATGCCTTTGCCCATTCCACAAAAACAGCCTTAGCGAAAGTCTTCTTTGTAACTGTGTGAGAGTAATTAACAGAACACAGAGCAGTTTCTCAGAAAGCTTCTTTCCAGTTTTGAATGGAAGATATTTCCTTTTTCACCATAGTCCTTTAAAGGTATCCATATATCCCTTTGCCAATTGCACAACAACAGCCTTAGCAAAAGGCTTCTTGAAGAGAAAGATTTAATTTTGTGAGATGAATTAACAGAACACAGAGCAGTTTCTCAGAAAGCTTCTTTCAAGATTCGAACGGAAGATATTTCCTTTTTCACCGTAGCCCTCTATGGGCTTCCAAATATGCCTTTGCCAATTCCACATGAACAGCCTTAGCGAAAGGCTTCTTGAAGGGAAAGATGTAACTCTGTGAGATGAATTAACAGAACACAGAGCAGTTTC
This sequence comes from Chlorocebus sabaeus, assembly GCF_047675955.1. Classification (NCBI taxonomy): domain Eukaryota; kingdom Metazoa; phylum Chordata; class Mammalia; order Primates; family Cercopithecidae; genus Chlorocebus; species Chlorocebus sabaeus. The sequence continues at coordinate 42,056 of NW_027328075.1, read as the reverse complement.
TCAGAAAGCTTCTTTCCAGTTTTGAACGGAAGATATGTCCTTTGTCAACATAGCACTCTATATTCTTCCAAATATCCCTTTGCCAATTCCAAAAGAACAGACTTAGCGAAAGGCTTCTTGAAGGGAAAGATGTAACTCTGTGAGATGAATTAACAGAACACAGAGCAGTTTCTCAGAAAGCTTCTTTCCAGTTTCGAACGGAAGATATTTCCTTTTTCACCACAGCCCTCTAAGGGCTTCCAAATATCCCTTTGCCAATTGTACAAGAACAGCCATAGCGAAAGGCTTCTTGAAGGGAAAGATGTAACTCTGTGAGATGAATTAACAGAACACAGAGCAGTTTCTCAGAAAACTTCTTTCCAGTTTTGAACGGAAGATATTTCCTTTTTCACCATAGCCCTCTAAGGGCTTCCAAATATCCCTTTGCCAATATCACAAGAACAGCCTTAGCGAAAGGCTTCTTGAAGGAAAGATGTAACTCTGTGAGATGAATTAACAGAACACAGAGCAGTTTCTCAGAAAGCTTCTTTCCAGTTTTGAACGGAAGATATTTCCTTTTTCACCGTAGCCCTCTATGGAATTCCAAATATCCCTTTGCCAATTCCTCAAGAACAGCCTTAGCGAAAGGCTTCTTGAATGGAAAGATGTAACTCTGTGAGATGTATTAACAGAACACAGAGCAGTTTCTCAGAAAGCTTCTTTCCAGTTTTGAACGGAAGATATTTCCTTTTTCACCGTAGCCCTCTATGGGCTTCCAAATATCCCTTTGGCAATTCCACAAGAACAGCCTTAGCGAAAGGCTTCTTGAAGGGAAAGATGTAACTCTGTGAGATGAATTAACAGAACACAGAGCAGTTTCTCAGAAAGCTTCTTTCCAGTTTTGAACGGAAGATATTTCCTTTTTCACCATAGCCCTCTACGGGATTCCAAATATCCCTTTGCCATTTCCACAAGAACAGCCTTAGAGAAAGGCTTCTTGAAGGGAAAGATGTAACTATGTGAGATGAAATACCACAACACAGAGCAGTTTCTCAGAAAGCTTCTTTCCAGTTTTGAAGGGAAGATATTTCCTTTTTCCCCATAGCCCTCTATGGGCTTCCAAATATCCCTTTGCTGATTCCACAAGAACAGCCTTAGCGAAAGGCTCCTTGAAAGGAAAGATGCAACTCTGTGAGATGAATTAAGAGAAGACAGAGCAGTTTCTCAGAAAGCTTCTTTCCAGTTTTGAACGGAAGATATTTCCTTTTTGACCATAGCCCTCTATGGGCTTCCAAATATGCCTTTGCCCATTCCACAAAAACAGCCTTAGCGAAAGGCTTCTTTGTAACTCTGTGAGATTAATTAACAGAACACAGAGCAGTTTCTCAGAAAGCTTCTTTCCAGTTTTGAATGGAAGATATTTCCTTTTTCACCATAGTCCTTTAAAGGTATCCAAATATCCCTTTGCCAATTGCACAACAACAGCCTTAGCAAAAGGCTTCTTGAAGAGAAAGATTTACTTTTGTGAGATGAATTAACAGAACACAGAGCAGTTTCTCAGAAAGCTTCTTTCAAGATTTGAACGGAAGATATTTCCTTTTTCACCGTAGCCCTCTATGGACTTCCAAATATCCCTTTGCCAATTCCTCAAGAACAGCCTTAGCGAAAGGCTTCTTGAAGGGAAAGATGTAACTCTGTGAGATGAATTAACAGAACACAGAGAAGTTTCCCAGAAAGCTTCTTTCCAGTTTTGAACGTAAGATATTTCCTTTTTCACCATAGCCCTCTACAGGCTTCCAAATATCCCTTTGCCATTTCCACAAGAACAGCCTTAGCGAAAGGCTTCTTGAAGGGAAAGATGTAACTCTGCGAGATGAATTACCAGAACACAGAGCAGTTTCTCAGAAAGTTTCTTTCCAGTTTTGAACGGAAGATATTTCCTTTTTACCCATAGCCCTCTATGGGCTCCCAAATATCCCTTTGCCAATTCCACAAGAACAGCCTTAGCGAAAGGCTTCTTGAAGGGAAAGATGTAACTCTGTGAGATGAATTAACAGAACATAGAGCAGTTTCTCAGAAAGCTTCTTTCCAGTTTTGAACGGAAGATATTTCATTTTTCACCATAGTCCTCTACGGGCTTCCAAATATCCGTTTGCCAATTCCACAAAAACAGCCTTAGCGAAAGGCTTCTTGAAGGGAAAGATGTAACTCTGTGAGATGAATTAACAGAACACAGAGCAGTATCTCAGAAATCTTCTTTACAGTTTTGAACGGAAGATATTTCCTTTTTCACCATAGCCATCTATGGGCTTCCAAATATCCCTTTGCCATTTCCACAAGAACAGCCTTAGCGAAAGGCTTCTTGAAGGGAAAGATGTAACTCTGTGAGATGAATTACCAGAACACAGAGTAGTTTCTCAGAAAGTTTCTTTCCAGTTTTGAACGGAAGATATTTCCTTTTTGCCCATAGCCCTCTATGGGCGTCCAAATATCCCTTTGCGAATTCCTCAAGAACTGCCTTAGCGAAAGGCTTCTTGAAGGGAAAGATGTAACTCTGTGAGATGAATTAACAGAACACAGAGTAGTTTCTCAGAAAGCTTCTTTCCAGTTTTGAACGGAAGATATTTCCTTTTTCACCATAGCCCTCTATGGACTTCCAAATATCCCTTTGCCAATTCCACAAAAACAGCCTTAGCGAAAGGCTTCTTGAAGGGAAAGATGTAACTCTGTGAGATGAATTAACAGAACACAGAGCAGTTTCTCAGAAATCTTCTTTCCAATTTTGTACGGAAGACATTTTCTTTTTCACCATAGCCCTCTATGGGCTTCCAAATATGCCTTTGCCAATTCCACAAAAACAGCCTTAGCGAAAGGCTTCTTGAAGGGAAGATGTAACTCTGTGAGATTAATTAACAGAAAACAGAGTAGTTTCTCAGAAAGCTTCTTTCCAGTTTTGAATGGAAGTTATTACCTTTTTCACCATAGTCCTTTAAGGGCTTCCAAATATCCCTTTGCCAATTGCACAACAACAGCCTTAGCGAAAGGCTTCTTGAAGAGAAAGATGTAATTCTGTGAGATGAATTAACAGAACACAGAGCTGTTTCTCAGAAAGCTTCTTTCAATTTTTGAACGTAAGATATTTCCTTTTTCACCATAGCCCTCTATGGGATTCCAAATATCCCTTGCCAATTCCACAAGAAGAGCCTTAGCGAAAGGCTTCTTGAAGGTAAAGATGTAATTCTGTGATTTGAATTAACAGACCACAGAGCAGTTTATCAGAAAGCTTCTTTCCAGTTTTGAACGGAAGATATTTCCTTTTTAACCATAGCCCTCTATGGGCTTCCAAATATCCCTTTGCCAATTCCACAAGAACAGCCTTAGCGAAAGGCTTCTGGAAGGGAAAGATGTAACTCTGTGAGATGAATTAACAGAACACAGAGCAGTTTCTCAGAAAGCTTCTTTCCAGTTTTGAAAGGAAGATATTTCCTTTTTGACCGTAGCCCTCTATGGGCTTCCAAATATCCCTTTGCCAATTCCTCAAGAACAGCCTTAGCGAAAGGCTTCTGGAAGGGAAAGATGTAACTCTGTGAGATGAATTAACAGAACACTGAGCAGTTTCTCAGAAAGCTTCTTTCCAATTTTGAACGGAAGATATTTCCTTTTTCACCATAGCCCTCAAAGGGCTTCCAAATATCCCTTTGCCAATTCCACAAGAACAGCCTTAGCGAAAGGCTTCTTGAAGGGGAAGATGAAACTCTGTGAGATGAATTAACAGAACACGGAGCAGTTTCTCAGAAAGCTTCTTTCCAGTTTTGAACGGAAGATATTTCCTTTTTAACCATAGCCCTCTATGGGCTTCCAAATATCCCTTTGCCAATTCCACAAGAACAGCCTTAGCGAAGGGCTTCTGGAAGGGAAAGATGTAACTCTGTGAGATGAATTAACGGAACACAGAGCAGTTTCTCAGAAAGCTTCTTTGCAGTATTGAACGGAAGATATTTCCTTTGTCAACATAGCACTCTATATTCTTCCAAATATCCCTTTGCCAATTCCAAAAGAACAGACTTAGCGAAAGGCTTCTTGAAGGGAAAGTTGTAACTCTGTGAGATGAATTAAGAGAACACAGAGCAGTTTCTCAGAAAGCTTCTTTCCAGTTTTGAACGGAAGATATTTCCTTTTTCACCACAGCCCTCTAAGGGCTTCCAAATATCCCTTTGCCAATTGTACAAGAACAGCCATAGCGAAAGGCTTCTTGATTGGAAAGATGTAACTCTGTGAGATGAATTAACAGAACACAGAGCAGTTTCTCAGAAATCTTCTTTCCAATTTTGTACGGAAGACATTTTCTTTTTCACCATAGCCCTCTATGGGCTTCCAAATATGCCTTTGCCAATTCCACAAAAACAGCCTTAGCGAAAGGCTTCTTGAAGGGAAGATGTAACTGTGTGAGATTAATTAACAGAAAACAGAGTAGTTTCTCAGAAAGCTTCTTTCCAGTTTTGAATGGAAGTTATTACCTTTTTCACCATAGTCCTTTAAGGGCTTCCAAATATCCCTTTGCCAATTGCACAACAACAGCCTTAGCGAAAGGCTTCTTGAAGAGAAAGATGTAATTCTGTGAGATGAATTAACAGAACACAGAGCTGTTTCTCAGAAAGCTTCTTTCCAGTTTTCAACGGAAGATATTTCCTTTTTCACCGTAGCCCTCTATGGACTTCCAAATATACCTTTGCCAATTCCTCAAGAACAGCCTTAGCGAAAGGCTTCTTGAAGGGAAAGATGTAACTCAGTGAGATGAATTACCAGAACATAGAGCAGTTTCTCAGAAAGCTTCTTTCAATTTTTGAACGTAAGATATTTCCTTTTTCACCATAGCCCTCTATGGGATTCCAAATATCCCTTGCCAATTCCACAAGAAGAGCCTTAGCGAAAGGCTTCTTGAAGGTAAAGATGTAATTCTGTGAGATGAATTAACAGACCACAGAGCAGTTTCTCAGAAAGCTTCTTTCCAGTTTTGAACGGAAGATATTTCCTTTTTAACCATAGCCCTCTATGATCTTCCAAATATCCCTTTGCCAATTCCACAAGAACAGCCTTAGCGAAAGGCTTCTGGAAGGGAAAGATGTAACTCTGTGAGATGAATTAACAGAACACAGAGCAGTTTCTCAGAAAGCTTCTTTCCAGTTTTGAAAGGAAGATATTTCCTTTTTGACCGTAGCCCTCTATGGGCTTCCAAATATCCCTTTGACAATTCCACAAGAACAGCCTTAGCGAAAGGCTTCTTGAAGAGGAAGATGTAACTCTGTGAGATGAATTAACAGAATACGGAGCTGTTTCTCAGAAAGATTCTCTCCAGTTTTGAACGGAAGATATTCCTTTTTCAACAGAGCCCTCTAAGGGCTTCCAAATATCCCTTTGCCAATCCACAAGAACAGCCTTAGCGAAAGGCTTCTTGAAGGGGAAATGTAACTCTGTGAGATGAATTACCACAACACAGAGCAGTTTCTCAGAAAGCTTCTTTCCAGTTTTGAACGGAAGATATTTCCTTTTTGACCATAGCCCTCTACGGGCTTCCAAACATGCCTTTGCCCATTCCACAAAAACAGCCTTAGCGAAAGTCTTCTTTGTAACTGTGTGAGAGTAATTAACAGAACACAGAGCAGTTTCTCAGAAAGCTTCTTTCCAGTTTTGAATGGAAGATATTTCCTTTTTCACCATAGTCCTTTAAAGGTATCCAAATATCCCTTTGCCAATTGCACAACAACAGCCTTAGCAAAAGGCTTCTTGAAGAGAAAGATTTAATTTTGTGAGATGAATTAACAGAACACAGAGCAGTTTCTCAGAAAGCTTCTTTCAAGATTTGAACGGAAGATATTTCCTTTTTCACCGTAGCCCTCTATGGGCTTCCAAATATGCCTTTGCCAATTCCACATGAACAGCCTTAGCGAAAGGCTTCTTGAAGGGAAAGATGTAACTCTGTGAGATGAATTAACAGAACACAGAGCAGTTTCTCAGAAAGCTTCTTTCCAGTTTTGAACGGAAGATATGTCCTTTGTCAACATAGCACTCTATATTCTTCCAAATATCCCTTTGCCAATTCCAAAAGAACAGACTTAGCGAAAGGCTTCTTGAAGGGAAAGATGTAACTCTGTGAGATGAATTAACAGAACACAGAGCAGTTTCTCAGAAAGCTTCTTTCCAGTTTCGAACGGAAGATATTTCCTTTTTCACCACAGCCCTCTAAGGGCTTCCAAATATCCCTTTGCCAATTGTACAAGAACAGCCATAGCGAAAGGCTTCTTGAAGGGAAAGATGTAACTCTGTGAGATGAATTAACAGAACACAGAGCAGTTTCTCAGAAAACTTCTTTCCAGTTTTGAACGGAAGATATTTCCTTTTTCACCATAGCCCTCTAAGGGCTTCCAAATATCCCTTTGCCAATATCACAAGAACAGCCTTAGCGAAAGGCTTCTTGAAGGAAAGATGTAACTCTGTGAGATGAATTAACAGAACACAGAGCAGTTTCTCAGAAAGCTTCTTTCCAGTTTTGAACGGAAGATATTTCCTTTTTCACCGTAGCCCTCTATGGAATTCCAAATATCCCTTTGCCAATTCCTCAAGAACAGCCTTAGCGAAAGGCTTCTTGAATGGAAAGATGTAACTCTGTGAGATGTATTAACAGAACACAGAGCAGTTTCTCAGAAAGCTTCTTTCCAGTTTTGAACGGAAGATATTTCCTTTTTCACCGTAGCCCTCTATGGGCTTCCAAATATCCCTTTGGCAATTCCACAAGAACAGCCTTAGCGAAAGGCTTCTTGAAGGGAAAGATGTAACTCTGTGAGATGAATTAACAGAACACAGAGCAGTTTCTCAGAAAGCTTCTTTCCAGTTTTGAACGGAAGATATTTCCTTTTTCACCATAGCCCTCTATGGGATTCCAAATATCCCTTTGCCATTTCCACAAGAACAGCCTTAGAGAAAGGCTTCTTGAAGGGAAAGATGTAACTATGTGAGATGAAATACCACAACACAGAGCAGTTTCTCAGAAAGCTTCTTTCCAGTTTTGAAGGGAAGATATTTCCTTTTTCCCCATAGCCCTCTATGGGCTTCCAAATATCCCTTTGCTGATTCCACAAGAACAGCCTTATCGAAAGGCTCCTTGAAAGGAAAGATGCAACTCTGGGAGATGAATTAAGAGAAGACAGAGCAGTTTCTCAGAAAGCTTCTTTCCAGTTTTGAACGGAAGATATTTCCTTTTTGACCATAGCCCTCTATGGGCTTCCTAATATGCCTTTGCCCATTCCACAAAAACAGCCTTAGCGAAAGGCTTCTTTGTAACTCTGTGATATGAATTAACAGAACACAGAGCAGTTTCTCAGAAAGCTTCTTTCAAGATTTGAACGGAAGATATTTCCTTTTTCACCGTAGCCCTCTATGGACTTCCAAATATCCCTTTGCCAATTCCTCAAGAACAGCCTTAGCGAAAGGCTTCTTGAAGGGAAAGATGTAACTCTGTGAGATGAATTAACAGAACACAGAGAAGTTTCTCAGAAAGCTTCTTTCCAGTTTTGAACGGAAGATATTTCCTTTTTCACCATAGCCCTCTACGGGCTTCCAAATATCCCTTTGCCATTTCCACAAGAACAGCCTTAGCGAAAGGCTTCTTGAAGGGAAAGATGTAACTCTGCGAGATGAATTACCAGAACACAGAGCAGTTTCTCAGAAAGTTTCTTTCCAGTTTTGAACGGAAGATATTTCCTTTTTACCCATAGCCCTCTATGGGCTTCCAAATATCCCTTTGCCAATTCCACAAGAACAGCCTTAGCGAAAGGCTTCTTGAAGGGAAAGATGTAACTCTGTGAGATGAATTAACAGAACATAGAGCAGTTTCTCAGAAAGCTTCTTTCCAGTTTTGAACGGAAGATATTTCATTTTTCACCATAGTCCTCTACGGGCTTCCAAATATCCGTTTGCCAATTCCACAAAAACAGCCTTAGCGAAAGGCTTCTTGAAGGGAAAGATGTAACTCTGTGAGATGAATTAGCAGAACGAAAGCAGTTTCTCAGACAGCTTCTTTCTAGTTTTTAACGGAAAATATTTCCTTTTTCACCATCGCCCTCCACGGGCTTCCAAGTATCACTTTCCGAATTCCACAAGAACATTCTTAGAGAAAGGCTTCTTGAAGGGAAAGATGTAACTCTGTGAGATGAATTAACAGAACACAATGTCGATTCTCAGAAAGCTTCTTTCCAGTTTTTAACGGAAGATATTTCGTTTTTCACCCAAGCCATCCATGGGCTTACAAATATCACTTTGCATATTCAACAAGAACAGTTTTAACGAAAGGCTTCTTGAAGGAAAAGATGTAACTCTGTGAGATGAATTAACCGAACACAAAGCAGTTTCTCAGAAAGCTTCTCTCCAGTTTTTAACGGAAGATATTTACTTTTTCAGCATTGCCCTTTTTGGGCTTCCAAATATCACTTTGCCAATTCCACCAGAAGGGCCTTAGCAAAAGGCTTCTTGAAGGGAAAGATGTAAATCTGTGAGATGAATTAACAGAACTCAAAGCAGTTTCTCAAAAAGCTTCTTAGCAGTTTTTAACGAAAGATACTTCCTTTATTACCACAGCCCTCTATGGGCTTCCAAATATCACTTTGTCCATTCTACAAGAACAGGCTTAGCGGAAGGCTTTTTGAAGGGAAAGATGTAAATCTGTGAGATGAATTAGCAGAACGAAAGCAGTTTCTCAGAAAGCTTCTTTCCAGTTTTTAACGGAACATATTTCCTTTTTCATCATAGCCCTCTATGCGCTTCCAAATATCACTTTCCCAATTCCACAAGAACAGTCTTAGCGAAAGGCTTCTCGACGGAAAGATGTAACACTGTGAGATGAATTAACAGAACACAATGCAGATTTCTCAGAATGCTTCTTCCCAGTTTTTAACGGAAGTTATTTCCTTTTTCACCATAGCCCTCTATGGGTTTCCAAATATCACTTTGCCAATTCCACAAGAACAGCATTAGCGAAAGGCTTCTCAAAGGGAAATAGGTAACTCTGTGAGATGAATTAACAGAACACAAAGCAGATTCTCAGAAAGCTTCTTTCCAGTTTTTAACTGAAGATATTTCCTTTTTCACCATAGCCCTCTATGGGCATCCAAATGCCACTTTGCAAATTCCACCATAACAGCCTCAGCGAAAGGCTTCACAAAGATGTAACTCTGTGAGAGAAAATAACAGAACACAAAGTAGTTTCTCAGAAAGCTTCTTTCCAGTTTTTAACGGAAGATATTTTCTTTTTCACCATAGCCCTCCATGGTCTTCCAAATATCACTTTGCCAATTCTAGAAGAGCAGCCATCGCGAAAGGCTTCTTGAAGGGAATGATATAACTCTGTGACATGAATTAACAGAACACAAAGCAGTTTCTCAGAAAGCTTCTTTCCAGTTTTTAACGGAAGAAATTTCCATTTTCACTATAGCCCTATATGGGCTTCCAAATATCACTATGCCAATTCCACAAGAACAGCTTTAGCGAAAGGCTTCTTGAAGGGAAAGATGTCACTCTGTGAGATGAATTATAAGAACACAAAGTAGTTTCTCAGAAAGCTTTCATCCAGTTTTTAATGGAAGATATTTCCTTTATTACCATAGCCCTGTATGGGCTTCCAAATATCACTTTGCCAATTCCACAAGAACAGCCTTAGCGAAAGGCTTCTTGAAGGTTAAGATGTACCTCAGTGAGATGAATTAACAGAACACAAAACAGTTTCGCTGAAAGCTCCTTTCCAGTTTTTAACGGAAGATATTTCCTTTTTCACCATAACCCTCCAGGGGCTTCCAAATATCACTTTGTCAATACCACAAGAACGGCCTTACCGAAAGGCTCCTTGAAGGGAAAGATGTAACTCTGTGAGATGAATTAACAGAACACAAAGCAGTTTCTCAGAAAGCTTCTTTCCAGTTTTTAACGGAAGATATTTCCTTTTTCACCTTAGCCCTCTAAGGGCTTCCAAATATCACTTTGCCAATTCTACAAGAACAATCTTAGCGAAAGGCTTCTTGAAGGGAAAGATGTAACTCTATTAGGTGAATTAACAGAGCACAAAGCAGTTTCTCAGAAAGCTTCTTTCCAGTTTTTAAGGGAAGATATTTTCTTTTTCATCATAGCCTTCTATGGGCTTCCAATTATCAGTTTGCCAATTCCACAAGAACAGCCTTAGCGAAAGGCTTCTTGAAGCGAACGATATACCACTGTGAGACGAATTAACAGAACACAAAGCAGTTTTTCAGAAACCTTCTTTCCAATTTTTAACGGAAGATATTTCCTTTCTCACCATAGCAATCTATGGGTTTCCAAATATCACATTGCGAATTCCACAAGAACAGCCTTAGCGAAAGTATTCTTGAAGGGAAGGATATAACTCTGTGAGATGAATTAACAGAACACAAAGCAGTTTCTCAGAGAGCTTCTTTCTAGTTTTTAACGAAAGTTATTTCCTTTTTCACCATAGCCCTCTATGGTCTTCCAAATATCACTTGGCAAAGTCCACAAGAACAGCCTTAGCGAAAGGCTTCTTGAAGGGAAAGCTGTAACTCTGTGAAATGAATTATTAGAACACAAAGCTGTTTCGCAGAAAGATTCTATTCAGTTTTTATCTTAGGATATTTCCTTTTTCACCGTAGCCCTCTATGAACTTCCAAATATCACATTGCAAATTCTACAAGAACTGTCTTAGCAAAAGGCTTCTGGAGGGGAAAGCTGTAACTCTGTTAGTTGAATTAACAGAACACAAAGCAGTTTCTCAGAAAGCTTCTTTCCAGTTTTTAACGGAAGATATTTCCTTTTTCACCATAACCCTCTTTGGGCTTCCAAATATTACTTTGGAAATTCCACAAGAACAGTCTTAGCGAAAGGCTTCTTGAGGGGAAAACTATAACTCTGTGAGATGAATTAACAGAACACAGAGCAGTTTCTCTGAAATCTTCTTTCCAGTTTTTAACGGAAGATATTTCCCTTTTCACCAAAGCCCTCTATGGAGTTCTAATATCACGTTCTAAATTTCACAAGAACAGTCTTTGGGAAAGGCTTCTTGATGGGAAAGGTGTCACTCTGTGAGACGAATTAACAGAACACAAAGCAGTTTCTCAGAAAGCATATTTTTAGTTTTTATCTTAGGCTATTTCCTTTTTCACCATGGACCTCTATGGGCTTCTAAATATCACTTTCGAAATTCCACAGGAACATTTTTAGGGAAAGGCTTCTTGAGGGGAAAGCTGTAACTTTGTGAGATGAATTTACAGAACACAAAGCAGTTGCTCAGAAAGCTCCTTTCCAGTTTTTAAATGAAGATATTTCCTTTTTCACCATTGCCCTCTAAGGGTTTCAAATGTCACTTTTCCAATTCCACAAGAACAGCCTTAGCGAAAGACTTCTTGAGGGGAAAGCTGTAACTCTGTGACATGAATTAACAGAACACAAAGCAGTTTCTCGAAAAGCTTCTTTCCACTTTTTAACGGAAGATATTTCCTTTTTCACTGTAGCCCACTATGGGCTTCCAAATATCACCTGGTAAATTCCACAAGAGCAGCCTTAGCGAAAGGCTTTTTGAGGGGAAAGCTGTAACGCTGTGACATGAATTATCAGAACACAAAGCAGTTTCTCAGAAAGCTTCTTTTCAGTTTTTATATTAGGATATTTCCTTTTTCACCATAGCCCTCTCTGGGCCTCTAAATATCACCTTCCAATTTCCACAAGAACACTCTTAGCGAAAGGCTTCTTGAGGGGAAAGCTGTAACGCTGTGAAGTGAATTAACAAAACACAAAGCAGATTCTCAGAAAGATTCTTTCCAGTTTTTAATTGAAGATATTTCCTTTTTCACCGTAGCCCTCTAAGGGCTTCCAAATATCACTTTGCAATTTTCACAAGAATACTCTTATCGAAATCCTTCTTGAAAGAAAACCTGTAACTCTGTGAGATGAATTAACAGAACACAAAACAGTTTCTCAGAAAGCTTCTTTTTAGTTTTTATCTTATGTTTCCTTTTTCACCATAGCCCTCTATAGGCTTCCAAATATCTCTTTGCAAATTCCACAAGAACAGTCTTAGCGAAAGTCTTATGGAGGGGAAAGCTGTAACTCTGTGAGATGAATTAACAGAACACAAAGCAGTTTTTCAGAAATCTTCCTTCCAGTTTTTAATGGAAGATATTTCCTTTTTCTCCATAGGCCTCTATGGGCTTCAAATATCACTATGCAAATTCCACAAGACGAGCCTTACAGAAAGCCTTTTTGATAGGAAAGCTGTAACTCGGTGAGATGTATTAACAGAACATACGGCAGTTTCTCCGAGAGTTTCTTTCCAGTTATTAAAGGAGGATATTTCCATTTTCACCATAGCCCTCTTTGGGTTTCCAAATATCACTTTGAAAATTTCACAAGAAAAGTCCAAGTGAAGGGCTTCTTGAGGGGAAAGCTGTAACTCTGTGTGATGAACTAACAGAACACAAAGCAGTTTCTCAGAAAGCTTCTTTTCGGTTTTTAACGGAAGATATTTCGTTTTTCACCATAGCCCTCTATGGGCTTCCAAATTTCACTTTGCAAATTCCACAAGAACAGTCTTAGCGAAAGACTTCTTGAGTGGAAAGCTGTAACTCTGTGAGATGATTTAAAAGAACACAAAGGAGTTTCTCAGAAAGCTTCTTTCCAGTTTTAAACTGAAGATATTTCCTTTTTCTCCTTAGCCCTGTATGGTCTTCTGAATATCACTTTGCAAATTCCACAAGAACAGTCTTAGCGAAAGGTTTCTTGAGGGAAAAACTGTAACTCTGTGAGATGAATTAACAGAACATAAAGCAGTTTCTCAGAAAGCTTCTTTTAAGTTTTTATCTTAGGATATTTCCTTTTTCACCATAGCTCTCTATTGGTTTCCAAATATCACTTTGAAAATTTCACAAGAATAGTCTTAGTGAACGGCTTCTTGAGGGGAAAGCTGTAACTCTGTGAGATGAACTAACAGAACACAAAGCAGTTTCTCAGAGAGCTTATTTCCAGTTTTAAACTGAAGATATTTCCTTTTTCACATAGCCCTCTATGGGCTTCCAAATATCACTTTGCAAATTCCACACGAACAGTCTTAGCGAAAGGCTTCTTGAGGGAAAACCGGTAACGCTGTGAGATGAATTAACTGAACACAAAGCAGTTTCTCAGAAAGCTTCTTTCCAGTTTTTAACTGAAGATATTTCCTTTTTTAACTTAGCCCTCTAAGGGCTTCCAAATATCACTTTGCAAATTCCACAAGAACTGTCCTAACGAAAGGCTTCTTGAGTGGAAAGATGTAACTCTGTGAGATGAATTAACAGCACACAAAGCAGTTTCTCAGAAAGCTTCTTTCCAGTTTTTAACTGAAGATATTTCCTTTTTCACCATAGCCCTCTATTCTCTTCCAAATATCACTTAGCAAATTAAACAGTAACAGTGTTAGAGAAAGGAATCAGGAGAGGAAAGCTGTAACTCTGTGAGATGAATTAACACAAAACAAAGAAGTTTCTCAGAAATCTTATTTCCAGTTTTTAACAGAAGATATTCCTTTTTTCACCTTATCACTCTATGGGCTTCCAAATATGACTTTGCAGATTCCACAAGAACAGTCTTAGCGAAAGTCTTACTGAGGAGAAAGCTGTAACTCTGTGAGATGAACTTACAGAACACAAAGCAGTTTCTCGGAAAGCTTATTTTCAGTTTTTATCTCAGGATATTTCCTTTTTCACCATAGCCCTCTATGGGCTTCCAAATATCACTTTGCAAATTACACAAGAACAGTCTTAGCGAAACGTTTCTTGAGAGGAAAGCTGTAACTCTATGAGATGAATTAACAGAGCACAACGCAATTTCTCAGAAAGCTTCTTTCCAGTTTTTAACTGAAGATATTTCCTTTTTCACCATAGCCCTATTTTGGCTTCAAAATATCACTTTGCAAATTCCACAAGAACAGTCTTAGCCAAAGGCTTCTTTAGGTTAAAGCTGTAACTCTGTGAGATGAATTAACAGAACACAAAGCAGATTCTCAGAAAGCTTCTTTCCAGTTTTTAACGGAAGATTTTAATTGTTCAACATAGCTCTCTATGGGCTTCCAAATATCACTTTGCAATTTGCACATGAACAGTCTTAGCGAAAGGCATCTTGAGGTAAAAGCTGTAACTCTGTGAGATGAATTAACAGAACACAAAACAGTTTCTCAGAAAGCTTCTTTTCAGTTATTATCTTAGGATATTTCCTTTTTCACCATAGCCTTCTAAGGGCTTCCAAATATAACTTTGAAAATTCCACAAGAAAAGTCTTAGCAAAAGACTTCTGTAGGGGACAGCTGTAACCCTGTTAGATGAATTAACAGAACACAAAGCTGATTCTCAGAAATCTTCTTTCCAGTTTTTAACGGAAAATAATTCCTTTTTCACCCTAGCCCTCTAGAGTCTTCCAAATATCACTTTGCAAATTCTAGAAGAACAGTCTTAGTGAAAGGCTTCTTTCAGGGAAAGCTGTAACTCTGTGAGATGAATTTACACAACACAAAGCAGTTTCTCAGAAAGCTTCTTTCCAGGTTTAACGGAAGATATTTCCGTTTTCCCAATAGCTCTCTATGGTCTTCCAAATATCACTTTGCATATACCACAAGTACAGTCTTAGCGAAAGGCGTCTGGAGGGGAAATCTGTAACTCTGTGAGATGAATTAACAGAACACAAAGCAGTTTCTCAGAAATCTTCTTTCCAGTTTTTAACAGATGATGTATCCTTTTTCATCATAGACTTCTCGGGGCTTCCAAATATCACTTGGCAAATTCCACAAGAACAGTCTTTGAGAAAAGCTTTTTGTGGGAAAATCTGTAACTCTGTGAGATGAATTAAAAGAACACACATCAGTTTCTCAGAAACCTTCTTTCCAGCTTTACACCGAAGATATTTCTTTTTTCACCGTAGCCCTCTATGGGTTTCCAAATATAACTTTGCAAATTCCACAAGAAAAGTCTTAGCAAAAGGTTTCTTGAGGGGAATGCTGTAACTCTGTGAGATGAATAAACAGGAGACAAAGTAGTTTCTCAGAAATCTTCTTTCCAGTTTTTAACGGAATATATTTCCTTTTTCACCGTAGCCCTCTATGGGCTTCCAAATATCACTTTGCAATTTCCACAAGAACAGTCCTAGCGAAAAATTTCTTTAGGGGAAAGCTGTAACTCGGTGCGATGTATTAACAGAACACATGGCAGTTTCTCAGAATTCTTCTTTCCAGTTTTTAACGGAAAATATTTCCTTTTTCAACACAGCCCTCTATGGTCTTCCAAATATCTCTTTGCAAATTACACAATAACAGCCTTCGTGAATGATTTCCTGAGGGGAAAGCTGTAACTCTGTGATATGAACTAACAGAACACAAAGCAGATTCTCAGAAAGCTTCTATTCAGTTTTTAACTGAAGATATTTCCTTTCTCACCATAGACCTCAAAGGTCTTCCAAATATCACTTTGCAAATTGCAAAAGAACAGTCTTATCGAAAGGTTTCCTGAGGGGAAAGTTGTATCTCTGTGAGTTGAATTAACAGAACACAAAGCAGATTCTCAGAAAGCTTCTTTTCAGTTTTTATCATAGGATATTTCCTTTTTCACCACAGCCCTCTATAGGCTTCCAAATATCACTTTGCAAATTCCACAGGGACAGTCTTAGCAAAAGGCTTCTTTAGGGAAAATCTGTAACTCTGTGAGATGAATTAACAGAATACTAAGCAGTTTCTCAGAAAGCTTCTTTTCGGTATTTTTCTGAGGATATTTCCATTTTCACAGTAGACCTCTAAGGGCTTCCAAATATCATTTTGCAAATTACACAAGAGGAGCCTTAGCTGAAGGCTTCTTGAGGGGAAAATTGTAAGTCTTTGAGATGAATTAACAGAACACATAGCAGTTTCTCAGAAAGCTTCTTTTCAGTTTTTAACGAAAGATATTTCCTTTTTCACCATAGCCCTCTATGGGCTTCCAAATATCACTTTGCAAATTCCACAAGAACAGTCTTCGCGAAAGGCTTCTGAGAGGTAGTCTGTAACTCTGTGAGATGAATTAACAGAACACAAAGCAGTTTCTCAGAAAGCTTCTTTCCAGTTTTTAACTGAAGATAATTCCTTTTTCACCATAGCCCTCTCTAGACTTCCAAATATCACTTTGCAAATCCCACAAGAACAGACTTAGAGAAAGGCTTCTTGAGGGGAAAGCTGTAACTCAGTGAGATATATTTACAGAACACACGGCAGTTTCTCAGAAAGCTTCTTTCCAGTTTTTAACGGAAAATATTTCCTTTTTCAACTTAGCCCTCTGTGGGCTTCCAAATATCACTTTGCAAATCCCTCAAGAACAGTGTTAGTGAAGGTCTTCTTGAGAAGAAATCTGTAACTGTGTGAGATGTATTAATAGAACACACGTCAGTTTCTCAGAAAGCTTCTTTCCAGTTTTTAACGGAATATATTTTGTTTTTCACCATAGCTTTCAATGGGCTTTCAAATTTCACAAGAAGAACCTTAGCGAAAGGCTTCTTGAGGGGAAAGCTGTAACTCTGTGAGTTGAATTAACAGACCACACAGCAGTTTCTCAGAAAACTTCTTTTCACTTAATATCTCAGGATATTTCCTTTTTCTCCAAATCCCTCTATGGGCTTCCAAATATCACTTTGCAAATTCCAAAGAACTGCCTTAGCGAAAGGCTTCTTAAAGGGAAAGATATAACTCTGTGAGATGAATTAACAGAACACAAAGCAGTTTCTCGGAAAGCTTCTTTCCAGTTTTTAATTGAAGATATTTCCTTTTTTACCAAAGCCCTCTAGGGGCTTCCAAATATCACTTTACAAATTCCACAAAAACACTCTTAGCGAATGACTTCTGTAGGGGAAGGCTGTAACTCTGTTAGATAAATTAACAGAACACAAAGCAGTGTCTCAGAAATCTTCTTCCCAGTTTTTAATGTAATATATTCCCTTTTTCTCCATAGCCCACTATGGACTTCCAAATATCACTTTGCAAATTCCACAAAACAGACTTACCGAAAAGCTTTTTGAGAAGAAAGCTGTAACTCTGTGAGATGAATTACCAGAACACAAAGCAGTTTCTCAGAAAGTTTCTTTCCAGTTTTTTAACTGAAGATATTTCCTTTTTCATCATGGCCCTCTATGGGCTTCCAAATATCACTTTGCAAATTGCATAAGAACAGTCTTAGCGACTGGCTTCTTGAGGGAAAATCTGTAACTCTCTGATACAAAATAAGAGAACACAAAGCAGTTCCTCAGAAAGCTTCCTTTCAGTTTTTATCTTAGGATATTTCCTTTTTCACCATAGCTCTCTTTGGGCTTCCAAATATCATTTTGCAAATTCCACAACAACAGTCTTAGAGAAAGGCTTCTGGAGGGGAAAATTTTAATTCTGTGAGATGAATTAACAGAATACAAAGCAGTTTCTCAGAAATCTTCTTTCCAGATTTTAACGGAAGATATTTCCGTTTTCCCTATAGCTCTCTATGGCATTCCAAATATCACTTTGCAAATTCCACAAGAAGAGTCTTAGCGAAAGGCGTCTGGAGGGGTAATGTGTAACTCTGTGAGATGAATTATCAGAACACAAAGCAGTTTCTCAAAAAGCTTCTTTCCAGTTTTTAACGGAAGATATTTCCCTTTTCACCATAGCCCTCTACAGGCTTCCGAATATCACTTTGCGAATTCCACAAGAACAGCCTTAGCGAAAGGCTTCTTGAAGGAAAAGATGTATCCTTGTGAGATGAATTAACAGAATACAAAGAAGTTTCTCAGAAAGACTCTTTCCATTTTTTTAACGGAGGATATTTCCTTTTTCACCGTAGCCCTCTATGGGCTTCCAAATATCACTTTGCCAATTCCACAAGAACAGCATTAGCGAAAGGCTTCTAGAAGGAAAAGATGTAACTCTGTGAGATGAATTAACAGAACACAAAGCAGTTTCTCAGAAGGCTTCTTTCCAGTTTTTAACAGAAGATATTTCCTTTTTCACCGTAGCCCTCTAAGGGCTTCCAAATATCATTTTGCCAATTCCACAAGAAGAGCCTTAGCGAAAGCCTTCTTAAAGGGAAAGGTGTAACTCTGCGAGATGAATTAATAAAACACAAAGCTGTTTCTCAGAAAGCTTCTTTCCAGTTTTTAACGGAGGATATTTCCTTTTACATCTTAGTCCTCTGTGTGCTACCAAATATCACTTTGCCAATTCCACAAGAACAGTCTTAGCGAAAGGCTTCCTGAAGGGAGAGATGTAACTCTGTGAGATGAAATAACAGAACACAAAGCAGTTTCTCTGAAAACTTCTTTCCAGTTTTTAAAGGATGATATTTCCTTTTTCACTAGGGCCCTCTATGGCCTTCCAAATATCACATTCCAAATTCCACAAGAACAGCCTTAGCGAAAGGCTTCTTCAAGGGAAAGATGTAACTCTGTGAGATGAATTAACAGAACACAAAGCAGTTTCGAAGAAAGCTTCTTTCCAGTTTTTTACGGAATATATTTCCTTTTCACCATAGCCCTATATGGGCTTCCAAATATCGCTTTGCCAATTCCACAACAACAGCCTTCGCGGAAGGCTTCTTGAAGGGAAAGATGTAACTCTGAGCTGAATTAACATAACACAAAGCTGTTTCTCAGAAAACTTCTTTCCAGTATTTAACCGAACATACTTCCTTTTTCACCGTAGCCCTCTAGGGGTTCCAAATATCACTTTGCCAATTCCACAAGAACAGCCTTAGCGAAAGGCTTCTTGAGATAAAGATTTAACTCTGTGAGATGAATTAACAGAACACAAAGCAGTTTCTCAGAAAGCTTCTTTCCAGTTTTTAAGGGAAGATATTTCCTTTTTCACCGTAGACCTCTATGATCTTCCAAATATCCCTTTGCCAATTCCTCAAGAACAGCCTTAGTGAAGGGCTTCTGGAGGGGAAAGCTGTAACTCTGTGAGATGAATTAAGAGAACACAAAGCAGTTTCTCGGAAAGCTTCTTTCCACATTTTAACGGGAGATATTTTCTTTTTCACCATAGCCCTCTATGGGCCTCCAAATATCACTTTGCCAATTCCACAAGAACTTACCGAAAGGCTTCTTGAAGGGAAAGATGTAACTCTGTGAGATGAAATGATACAACACAAAGCAGTTTCTCAGAAAGCTTCTTTCCAGTTTTTATCGGAAGATATTTCCTTTTTCACCGTAGCCCGCTATGGGCTTCCAAATATCCCTTTGCGAATTCCACAAGAACAGACTTAGCCAAAGTCTTCTTGAAGGGAAAGATGTTACTCTGTGAGATGAATTAACAGAACACACAGCCGTTTCTCAGAAAGCTTCTTTCCAGTTTTAAACGGATGATATTTCCTTTTTCAACATAGCCCCTATGGGCTTCCAAATATAACTTTGCCATATCCACAAGAACAGCCTTAGCGAACGACTTCTTGAAGGGAAAGATGTAACTCTGTGAGATGAATTAACAAAACACAAAGCAGTTTCTCAGAAAGGTTCTTTCCAGTTTTTAACGGAAGATATTTCCTTTTACCCCAAAGCCCTCTAGGGGCTTTGAAATATCACTTTGCCATTTCTACAAGAACAGCCTAAGCGAAAAGCTTCTTGAAGTGAAAGATATAACTCTGTGAGATGAATTAACAGAACACAAAGCAGTTTCTCAGAAAAATTCTTTCCAGTTTTTAACGGAAGATACTTCCTTTTTCACCATAGCCCTCTTTGGGCTTCCAAATATCACTTTGCCAAATCTGCAAGAACAGCCATAGCCAAAGGCTTCTTGTAGGGAAAGATGTAACTCTGTGAGATGAATTAACAGAACACAAAGCAGTTTCTCAGAAAACTTCTTTCCAGTTTTTGTCGTGACATATTTCCTTTTTCACCATAGTCCTTTATGGGCTTCCAAATATCACTTTGCAAATTCCACAAGAACAATCTTAGTGAAAGGCTTCTTGAGGGGAAAGGTCTAACTCTGTGAGATGAATTAACAGTACACAAAGCAGTTTTTCCGAAAGCTTCCTTCCAGTTTTTAACGGAAGATATTTCCTTTTTCACCCTAGCCCTCTATGGGCTTCCAAATATCACTTTGCCAATTCCTAAAGAACTGCCTAAACGAAAGACTTCTTAAAGGGAAACATATAACTCTGTGAGGTGAATTAACAGAACACAAAGCAGTTTCTCAGAAAGCTTCTTTCCAGTTTTTAATCGAACATATTTCCTTTTTCACCATAGCCCTCTAAGGGCATCCAAATATCACTTTGCCAATTCCACAAGAACAGTCTTAGAGAAAGGCTTCTTGAAGGAAAAGATGTAACTCTGTGAGATGAATTAACAGAACACAGAGCAGTTTCTCAGAAAGCTTCTTTCCAGTTTTTAACGCAAGATATTTCCTTTTTCACCCTAGCCCTCCCTGAGTTTCCAAATATCACTTTGCAAATTCCACAAGAATAGCCTTAACGAAAGTTTCTTGAAGGGAAAGATGTAACTGTGTGAGATGAATTAACAGAACACAAAGCAGTTTCACAGAAAGGTTCTTTCCAGATTTTAACGGAAGATATTTCTTATTCACCATAGCCCTATATGGGCTTCCAAATATCACTTTGCCAATTCTACAAGAACAGACTTAGCGAAAAGCTTCTTGAGGAAAAAGATATAACTCTGTGAGATGAATTACCAGAACACAGAGCAGTTTCCCAGAAAGCTTCTTTCCAGATTTAAACGGAAGATATTTCCTTTTTTAACATAGACCTTATGGGCTTCCAAATATTACTTTGCCAAATCCACAAGAACAGCCTTAGCGAACGACTTCTTGAAGGTAAAGATGTAACTCTGTGAGATGAATTAACAGAACACACAGCAGTTTCTCAGAAATCTTCTTTCCAGTTTTAAAAGGAAAATATTTCCTTTTTCTCCATAGCTCTCTATGGGCTTCCAAATATCCCTTTTCCAATTTCACAGGAACTGCCTTAGCGAAAGGCTTCTTGAAGGGAAAGATGTAACTCTCTGAGTTGAATTAACAGGACACAAACCAGTTTCTCAGAAAGCTTCTTTCCAGTTTTTAACGGAAGATATTTCCTTTTTCACCATAGCCCTCTATGGGCTTCCAAATATCACTTTGCCAATTCCACAAGAAAGGACTTAGCGAAAGGCTTCTTGAAGGGCAAGATGTAACTCTGTGAGATGAATTAACAGAACACAAAGCAGTTTCTCAGAAAGCTTCTAACCAGTTTTTAACGGAGGATATTTCCTTTTTCACCACAGCCCTCTATGGGCTTCCAAATATCACTTTCCAAATTCCACAAGAACTGCCTTAGCGAAAGGCTTCTTAAAGGGAAATATATAACTCTGTGAGGTGAATTAGCAGAACACAAAGCAGTTTCTCAGAAAGCTTCTTTCCAGTTTTTAACTTAAGATATTTCCTTTTTCACCATAGCCCTCTATGGGCTTCCAAATATCACTTTGCCAATTCCACAAGAACAGCCTTAGCGAAAGTCTTCTGGAAGGGAAAGATGTGACTCTGTGAGATGAATTAACAGAACACAAAACAGTTTCTCAGAAAGCTTCTTTCCAGTTTTAAACGGAAGATATTTCCTTTTTCACCATAGCCTTCTATGGGCTGCCAAATATCACTTTGCCATTATCACAAGAACAGCCATAGCGAGAGGCTTCTTGAAATGAAAGATATAACTCTGTGAGATGAATTAACAGAACACAAAGCAGTTTCTCAGAAAGCTTCTTTCCAGTTTTTAACGGAAGATATTTCCTTTTTCACCATAGCCCTGTATGGGCTTCCAAATATCACTTTGCCAATAGCACAACAACAGCCTTAACGAAAGGCTTCTTGAAGGGAAAGATGTAACTCTGTGAGATGAATTAACAGAACACAAAGCAGTTTCTCAGAAAGCATCTTTAGAGTTTTTAATGGAAGGTATTTCCTTTTTCACCATTGCCCTCTAGGGGATAATAAATATCACTTTCCCAATTCCACAGGAACAGTCTTAGCGAAAGGCTTCTTGAAGGAAAGATGTAACTCTGTGAGATGAATTAACAGAACACAATGCAGTTTTCTCACAATGCTTGTTTCCAGTTTTAAAGGAAGATATTTCCTTTTTCACCACAGCCCTCTACGGGCTTCCAAATATCACTTTGCCAATTCCACAAGAACAGACTTAGCGAAAGGCTTCTCAAAGGGAAAGATGTAACTCTGTGAGATGAATTATCAGAACACAAAGCAGTTTCTCAGAAAGCTTCTATCCAGTTTTTAACGGAAGATATTTTCTTTTTCACTATAGCCCTCTATGGGCTTCCAAATATCACTTTGCCAATTCCACAAGAACAGCCTCAGTGAAAGGCTACTTGAAGGGAAAGATGTAACTCTGTCAGATGAATTAACAGAACACAGAGCAGTTTCTCAGAAAGCTTCTTTCCAGTTTGTAATGGAACATATTTCCTTTTTCACCACAGCCCTCTATGGGCTTCCAAATATCGCTTTGCCAATTCCACAAGAACGGCCTTAGCGAAAGGCTTCCTGAAGGGAAAGATGTAACTCTGTGAGATGAATTAAGAGAACACAAAGCATTTTCTCAGAAAGCTTCTTTCCAGTTTTTAACGGAAGATATTTCCTTTTTAACCATAGCCTTCTATGGGCTTCCAAATATCACTTTGCTAATTCCACAAGAACGGCCTTAGGGCAAGTCTTCTTGAAGGGAAAATGAGACTCTGTGAGGTGAATTAACAGAACACAAAGCAGTTTCTCAGAAAGCTTCTTTGCAGTTTTTAACGGAAGATATTGCCTTTTTCACCATAGACCTCTATGGGCTTCCAAATATCACTTTGCCAATTCCAACAGCCTTAGCGAAAGGCTTCTTGAAGGGAAAGATATAACTCTGTGAGATGAATTATCAGAACACAAAGCAGTTTCTCAGAAAGCTTCTTTCCAGTTTTTAATGGAAGATATTTACTTTTTCATCATAGCCCTCTAGGGGCTTCCAAATATGACTTTGCCAATTCCACAAGAACAGCCTTAGCGAAAGGCTTCTTGAAGTGAAATTTGTAACTCTGTGAGATGAATTAACAGGACACAAAGCAGTTTTTCAGAAAACTTCTTTCTAGTTTTTAACAGAACATATTTCCTTTTTCACCATAGCCCTCTATGGGCTTCCTAATATCACTTTTCCAATTCTACAAGAACAGCCTTAGCGAAAGGCTTCTTGAAGGGAAAGATGTAACACTGTGAGATGAATTAATAGAACACAAAGCAGTTTCTCAGAAAGCTTCTTTCCAGTTTGTAATGCAACATATTTCCTTTTACACCATAGCCCTCTATGTGCTTCCAAATATCACTTTGCCAATTCCACAAGAACAGTGTTAGTGAAAGGCTTCTTGAATGGAAAGATGTAACCCTGTGAGATTAATTAACAGAACTCAAAGCAGCTTCTAAGAAAGCTTCTTTCCAGTTTTTAACGGAAGATATTTCCATTTTCACCGTAGCCCTCTAGGAGCTTCCAAATATCTCTTTGCAAATTCCACAAGAACAGCATTAGCGAAAGGCTTCCTGAAGGGAAAGATATAACTATGTGAGAAGAAGTAACAGAACACAAAGCAGTTTCTCAGAAAGCTTCTTTCCAGTTTTTAACGGAAGATATTTCCTTTTTCATCATTGCCCTCTATGGGCTTCCAAGTATGACTTTGACAATTCCACAAGAACAGCCTTAGCGAAAGGCTTCTTGTAGGGAAAGATGTAACTCTGTGAGATGGATTAACAGCCCACAAAGCAGTTTCTCAGAAAACTTCTTTCCAGTTTTTACCAAACATATTTCCTTTTTCACCACAGCCCTCTATGGACTTCGAAATATCACTTTGCCAATTCCACAATAAGGCCTTAGCGAAAGGCTTCTTGAAGGGAAAGATGTAACTCTGTGAGATGAATTAACAGAACACAAAGCAGTTTCTCAGAAAGCTTCCTTCTAGGTTTTAATGGAAGATATTTCCTTTTTAACCATAGCCCTCTAGGGGCTTCCAAATATAACTTTGCCAATTCCACAACAACAGCCTTAGCGAAAGTCTTCTTGAAGGGAAGGATATAACTCTGTGAGATGAATTAACCGAACACAAAGCAGTTTCTCATAAAGCTTCATTCCAGTTTTTAACGGAAGATATTTCCTTTTTCACCATAGCCCTCTAAGGGCTACCAAATATCACTTTCTCAATTCCACAATAACAACCTTAGCGAAAGGCTTCTTGAAGGGAAAGATGTAACACTTTGAGATGAATTAACAGAACACAAAGCAGTTTCTCAGAAAGCTTCTTTCCAGTTTTTAACGGAACATATTTCCTTTTTCACCATAGCCCTCTATGGGCTTTCAAATATCACTTTTCAAATTCCACAAGAACAGCAATAGGGAAAGGCTTCTTGAAGGGAATGTTGTAACCCTGTGATATGAATTAACAGAACACACAGCAGTTTCTCAGAAAGCTTCTTTCCAGTTTTCAACGGAAGATATTTCCTTTTTCACCATAGCCCTGTATGGGCTTTCAAATATCACTTTGCCAATACCACAAGAACAGTCTTAGCGAAAGGCTTCTGAAGGGAAAGATGTATCTCTGTGAGATGAATGAACAGAACACAAAGTAGATTCTCAGAAATCTTCTTTCCAGGTTTTAACGGAAGATATTTCCTTTTTCACCATAGCCGTCAATGTGCTTCCAAATATCACTTTTCGAATTCTACAAGAACAACCTTAGCGAAAGGTGTTTGACTGGCTCAAACCAGACCAGACCGGCTCAAACCAGACCATACCGACTGAAACCGGTTTTGACCGGCTCAAACCAGACCAGACAGGCTCAAAGCGGTTTTGACCAGATGAGACACGATAAAACCGGACCGGACTGGCTCAAACCGGAAGAAACCATACCAGAACGGCCCAGAAAAGCTGAAGCCGGAGCAAACCGGACCAGACCGGACCAGACAGGCTAAAACCGGGCCACAAACCTGTTTTGACCGGCTCAAACCGGTTTTGACCAGCTCAAACCACT
Source organism: Chlorocebus sabaeus (assembly GCF_047675955.1). Lineage (NCBI taxonomy): Eukaryota > Metazoa > Chordata > Mammalia > Primates > Cercopithecidae > Chlorocebus > Chlorocebus sabaeus. The sequence continues at coordinate 16,988 of NW_027328075.1, read as the reverse complement.
CCATACCGGCTAAAACCGGTTTTCACCGGCCCAAACCGGTTTTGACCTGATTAGACCAGATCAAACCGGTCCAGACCAGCTCAGACAGGCTCAAATCGGTTTTGACTGGCTTCAACCAGACCAAACCGGCTCAAACCGGTTTTGACCGGTTCGAACCGGTTTGACCGGCTCGAACCAGACCAGACCGGATCAAACCAGACCAGACCAGCTCAAACCGGTTTTGACCGGGTCAAACCGGTTTTGACCTTCTCAAACCACACCAGACCGGCTGAAACCGGTTTTGACCGGATGAAACCGTATTAAAATGATCCAGAGCGGCCAAGACCGGCTAAAATCGGATCCAACCGGAGCAGACCGTCCCAGACCACCTAAAACTGGGCCACAAACCGGTTTTAACTGTTCAAACGAGACGAGACAGGCCCAAACCGGTTTTGACCGACCTGAGCCGGTTTTGACCGCCTCAAACCAGACCAGACCGGTTCAAACCCGTTTTCACTGCCTCAATCCGGTTTTGACCGGCTGAAACCGGTTTGGACCGGCTCAAACCAGAGCACAATGGCTCAAACCAGACCAGACCAGCTCAAACCGGTTTTGACCGGCTCAAAGCGGTTTTTTACCGGATCAAACCGGACTCGACCGGCCCAGAGCAGCTGAAACCGGATCAAACTGAAGCAGACCGGCCCAGACCGGCTGAAATTGGGCCACAAAACGGTTTTGACCGGCTCAAACCAGACTAGACCGGCTCAATCCGGACCAGACCGGCTCAAACCGGTTTTGACCGGATGACAACAGATCTAACCGGACCAGAGTGGCTCACACCGGATCAAACCGACCAGACAGGACCAAACCAGCTGAAAACGGATCAAACCAAACCAGAGCGGCAAAGACCAGTTTTTGACTGGCTCAAACCACTCCAGAACAGGTAAAACCGGTTTTCAGCGGCTTTACAACCGGTTTTTCACCTGATTAGACCAGCTCAAACCAGATCAGACCGTTTCAATGCGGTTTTGACCGGCACAAACCGTTTTTGAACGGCTTGAACCGGTTTTTAACCGGCTCAAACCACACAAGACCGGCTGAAACCTGTTTTGACCGGCTAAAACCGGGTTTGACCAGATGAGACCGGATCAAACCGAATCAGACCGGCCCAGACCGGCAAAAATCAGATCAAACCATACCCGACCGGCCCAGACTGCCTAAAACTGGGCCACAAACCGGTTTTGACCGGTTCAAACCAGACCAGACCGGCTCAAACCGGTTTTGACCGGCTCAAAGCGGTTTTGACCGGATCAAACGAGACTCGACCGGCCCAGATCAGCTGAAAGGGGATCAAAGTGGACCATACCGGCCCAGACCGGCTGAAACCAGATCAAACCGGAGCAGACCGGCTCAGACCGGCTTAAACAGAGCCACAAACCTGTTTTGACCACCTCAAACCAGACCAGACCGGCTCAAATCGGTTTTGACTGGACAGAGCCGGTTTAGACTGGCTCAAACCAGACCACACAGGCTCAATCAGGACCAGAGCGGCTCAAACCGGTTTTGACCGGATGACAACAGATCAAACCGCACCAGGCTGGCTCACACCGGATCAAACCGGACCAGACAGGCCCAGACCGGCTGAAACCGTATCAAACCAGACGAGAGCGGCACAGACCGGCTAAAACCCGACCAGACCGGCTCAAACCGGATCAAACCAGACCAGACCGGCTCAGACAGGCTCGAATTGGTTTTCGACTGACTTCAACCAGACCAAACCGGCTCAATTCGGTTTTGATCAGCTCGAACCAGTTTTGACCACCTCAAACCAGACCAGACCGGCTTAAACCAGACCAGACCAGCTCAAACCGGTTTTGACCTGCTCAAACCACACCAGACCGGCTGACACCGGTTTTGACCAGATGAGACCAGATAAAACCGAATCAGACCAGCCCAGACCGGATAAAATCGGAACAAACCGGACGAGACCGGCCCAGACCACCTAAAACTGGGCCACAAACCGGTTTTGACCGGTGCAAAACAGACCAGACCGGGTCAAACCGGTTTTGACCGACCTGAGCTGATTTTGACCGGCTAAAACTAGACCAGACCGGTTCAAACCGGTTTTGACTGCCTCAGTCCGGTTTTGACCGGCTGAAACCGGTTTTGACTGGCTCAAACCACTCCAGACCGGGTAAAACCGGTTTTCAGCGGCTTAAAACGGTTTTGATCTGATTTGACCAGCTCAAACCAGACCAGAACGGTTCCATACGGTTTTGACTGGCACAAACCAGTTTTGAACGGCTCGAACCGGTTTTGAACGGCTCAAACCACACCAGAGCGACTGAAACCGGTTTTGACTGGCTAAAACCGGGTTTGACCAGGTGAGACTGGATCAAACCGAATCAGACCAGCCCAGACCGGCTAAAATCGGATCAAACCATACCCGACCGGCCCAGACTGCCTAAAACTGGGCCACAAACCGGTTTTGACTGGTTCATACCACCAGACCGGCTCAAACCGGTTTTGACCAGCTCACAGCGGTTTTGACTGGATCGAACCAGACTCTACAGGCCCAGATCAGCTGAAAGCAGATCAAACAGGACCAGACCAGCCCAGACCGGCTGAAAGCGGGCCACAAAGCGGTTTTGACCAGCTGAAACCAGACCAGACCGGCTCAAACCGGTTTTGACCGGCCTGAGCCGGTTTAGAACGGCTCAAACCACACCAGAGCGGCTCAAACCAGACCAGAGCGGCTCAAACCGGTTTTCACCAGATGACACCGGATCAAACCGGACCAGACCGGCTGAAACCGGATCAAACCAGACCAGACTGTCCCAGACTGGGTTAAACTGGGCCAGACCGGCTCAAACCGGTTTTGACCGGCTCAAACCAGACCAGAGTGGTTCAAACCGGTTTTGAATGGCTCAATCCGGTTTTGAACGGCTCAAACCACTCCAGACCAGCTAAAAACCGGTTTTCTCTGGCTCAAACCGGTTTTGACCTGATTAGACCGGATCAAACCGGACCAGAACAGCTCAGACAGGCTCGAATGGGCTTTGACTGGCTTCAACTAGACCAAACCAGCTCAAACCGGTTTTGACGGGCTCGAACCGGTTTTGACCGGCTCAAACCGGTTTTGACCTGCTCAAACCACACCAGACCTGCTGAAACCTGATTTGACCGGCTAAAACCGGTTTTGACCGGATCAGACAGGATCAAACGGAATCAGACCGGCCCAGACCGGCTAAAATTGTATCAAACCGGACCAGACCGGCCCAGACCAGGTAAAACTGGGCCACAAACGGGTTTTGACCGGCTCAAACCAGACCAGACTGGCTCAAACCAGACCGGACCAGCTGAAACCGGTTTTGACCGGCTGAAACCAGACCAGACAGGCTCAAAGTGGTTTTGACCGGATGAAACACGATAAAACCGGACCGGACCGGCTCAAACTGGATGAAACCGCACCAGAACGGCCCAGAACAGCTGAAGGCGGAGCAAAGCAGACCAGAAAGGGCCAGAACGGCTAAACCCGGGCCACAAACCGGTTTTGACCAGCCCAAACCGGTTTTGACCTGATTAGACCAGATCAAACCGGACCAGACCGGCTCAGACAGGCTCGAATCGGTTTTGACTGGCTTCAACCAGACCAAACCAGCTCAAACCGGTTTTGACCGGCTCGAACTGGTTTTGACCAGCTCAAACCAGACCAGAACGGCTCAAACCAGACCAGACCGGCTCAAACCGGTTTTGACCTGTTCAAACCACACCAGACCGGCTGAAATCGGTTTTGACCGGTTGAGAACGTATTAAACCGAACCAGAGTGGTCAAGACCGGCTAAAATCGGATCCAACCGGACCAGACCGTCCCAGACCGCCTAAAACTGGGCCACAAACCGGTTTTGACCGGTGCAAACGAGACCAGACTGGCTCAAACCGGTTTTGACCGACCTGAGCCGGTTTTGACCGGCTCAAACCAGACCAGAACACTTCAAACCGGTTTTGACAGTCTTAATCCGGTTTTGACCGGCTGAAACCGGTTTTGACCGGCTCAAACCACTCCAGACCGGGTAAAACCGGTTTTTACCGGCTTAAAACGGTTTTGACCTGATTAAACCAGCTCAAAACAGACCAGACCGGTTCAATCCGGTTTTGACCGGCACAAACCGGTTTTTAACAGCTCAAACCGGTTTTGACTGGCTCAAAACACACCAGACCGGCTGAAACTGGTTTTGACTGGCTAAAACCGGGTTTGACCGGATGAGACCGGATCAAACCAAATCAGACGGGCCCAGACAGGCTAAAATCAGATCAAACTGTAGCTGACCGGCCCAGACTGCCTAAAACTGGGCCACAAACCGGTTTTGACCGGTTCAAACCAGGTCAGACCGGCTCAAACCGGATTTGACCGACTCAAACCAGACCTGAACGTCTCAAAACAGTTTTGACTGTATTAGACTAGATCAAACTGGACCAAACCTTCTCAAACCAGATCATACCAGACCAGAACAGAACAAAGCGGCTCAAACTGGCTCAAACCAAACCAGACCTGCCCAGACAGGCTAAAACCGGGCCAAACCGGCTCAATCATTTTTTGACCGGCTCAAACCAGAACAGACCGGCTCAAACCGGACCAGACCGGCTCAAACCAGTTTTGACCGGATGACACCGGATCAAACCGGACCAGACCGGCTCACACCGGATCAAACCAGACCAAACAGGCCCAGACTGGCCGAAACTGGAACAAACCAGACCAGACTGGCCCAGACCAGGTAAAACCGGGCCAGACCGGCTCAGACCGGTTTTGACTGGCTGAAACCGAATTTGACCGGATGACACCGGATCAAACCGGACCACACAGGCCCAGACCGACTGAAAGCGGATCAAACCAGACCAGACCGGCCCAGACTGGCTAAAACCGGGCCAGACCAGCTCAAACCGGTTTTGACCGGCTGTAACCAGACCAGACCGGTTCAAACCGGTTTTGAATGGCTCAATCCGGTTTTGACCAGCTCAAACCACTCCAGACCAGCTAAAAAACCGGTTTTCACCGGCTCAAACCGGTTTTGACCTGATTAGACCGGATCAAACCGGACCAGACAGGCTCAGACAGGCTCGAATCGGTTTTGACTGGCTTCAACCAGAGCAAACCAGCTCAAACCAGTTTTGACCGGCTCGAACCGCTTTTGACCGGCTCGAACAAGACCAGACCGGCTCAAACCTGTTTTGACTGGGTCAAACCGGTTTTGAACTGCACAAACCACACCAGACCAGCTGAAACCGGTTTTGACTGGCTAAAACCGGTTTTGACCAGATGAGACCGGATCAAACCGAATCAGACCGGCCCAGACCGGCTGAAATCGGATCCAACCGGACCAGACCGGCCCAGACCGCCTAAAACTGGGCCACAAACCGGTTTTGACCGGTTCAAACCAGACCCGACCGGCTCAAACCGGTTTTGTGCGGCTCGAACTGGTTTTGACTGGCTGAAACCAGAGCAGACCGGCTCAAACCAGACCAGACTGACTCAAACCGGTTTTGACCGGCTGAAACTGGATTTGACTGCATGAGACACTATAAAACAGGAGCAGACCGGCTCAAATGGGTTGAAACTGTACCAGACCGGCCCAGAAGAGCTGAAGCCGGAACAAAACGGACCAGACCGACCCAGAACGGCTAAAACCGTGCCACAAACCGGTTTTGACCGGCTCAAACCAACCCAGTCCGGCTCAAACCGGTTTTGACAGGCCTGAGTCAGTTTTGACCAGTTCACACCAGACCAGACCGGCTAAAAACGGGCCAGACCTGCTCAAACCGGTTTTGACCAGCTCAAACCAGACCAGACCGGTTCAAAATGGTTTTGACTGGCTCAATCCGGTTTTGACCGGCTCAAACCAGTTTTGACCAGCGCAAACCACTCCAGACCGGCTAAAACCTCTTTTAACTGGCTCAAACCGGTTTTGACCTGATTAGACCCGATCAAATCGGAACAGACCGGCTCAGACAGCCTCGAATCTGTTTTGACTGGTTTCAAACACACCAAACCGGCCCAAACCGGTTTTGACCAGCTGGAACCGGGTTTGACCGGCTCAAGCAAGACCAGACTGGCTCAAACCAGACCAGACCGGCTCCAACCGGTTTTGACCTGCTGAAACCACACCAACGGGCTGAAACCTGTTTTGACAGGCTAAAATCGAATTTAACCAGATGAGACCGGATCAAATCGAATCAGACCGGCCCAGACTGGCTAAAATCGGATCAAACCGGACCAGACCGGCCCAGACTGCCTAAAACTGGTCAACAAACCGGTTTTGACCGGTTCCAATCAGACCAGACCGGCTCAAACCGGTTTTGACCGACCTCAACCAGTATTGACCGGCTCAAACCACACCAGACCGGCTCAAACCAAACCAGACCGGCTCAAATTGGTTTTGACCGGCTCAAACCAGACCATACTGGCTCAAACCAGACCAGAACGGCTCAAACCGGTTTTGACCGGATGACACCGGATCAAACCTGACCAGACTGGCTCACACCGGATCAACCAGACAGGCTCAAACCAGGCCAGACCGACTCAAACCAGACCACACTGGCTCAATCTGGTTTTGACAGGCTGAAACCAGAAGAGACTGGCTCAAACCGGTTTTGACCGTATGAGACAGGATAAAACCGGACCAGACTGGCTAAAATTGGATGAAACTGCACCAGACCAGCCCAGAACAGCTGAAGCCGGAGCAAACCAGACCAGACCGGCTCAAACCGGATCAAGCGGGACCAGACTGGCCCAGACCACATAAAACCGGGCCAAACGGGCTCAAACCTATTTTGACCGGCTCAAACCAGACCAGACCGGCTTGAACCTGTTTTGACCGGCTCAAACCAGACCTGACCGGCTCAAACCAGACCAGACCGGCTCAAACCGGTTTTGACCGGATCAAAGCGGTTTTGGCCGGATCAAACCAGACTCTACCGGCCCAGATCAGCTGAAAGCGCAACAAACAGGACCAGACCGGCCCAGACTGGCTGAAAGCGGGCCACAAACTGGTTTTTACCGGCTCAAACCGGTTTTGACCAGCTCAAACCACACCAGACCGGCTAAAACCGGTTTTCACCGGCCCAAACCGGTTTTGACCTGATTAGACCAGATCAAACCGGACCAGACCAGCTCAGACATGCTCGAATCGGTTTTGACTGGCTTCAACCAGACCAAACTGGCTCAAACTGTTTTTGACCGGCTCGAACCGATTTTGACCAGTCTCAAACCAGACCAGAACGGCTCAAACGAGACCAGACCAGCTCAAACTGGTTTTGACCGGGTCAAACCGGTTTTGACCTTCTCAAACCACCACCAGACTGGCTGAAATCGGTTTTGACTGGATGAGACCGTATTATAACCAACCGGAGCAGCCAAGACCGGATAAAATGAATCCAACTGGACCAGACCATCCCAGAACGTCTAAAACTGGGCCACAAACCGGTTTGACCGGTGCAAACGAGACCAGACTGGCTCAAACCGGTTTTGACCGACCTGAGACGGTTTTTGACCAGCTCAAACCAGACCAGACCGGTTCAAACCGGTTTTGACTGCCTCAATCCGTGTTTTGACTGGCTGAAACCGGTTTTGACGGGCTCAAACCACTCCAGACCGGGTAAAACCGGTTTTTACCGGCTTAAACCGCTTTTGACCTGATTAGACCAGCTCAAATCAGACCTGACCGGTTCAATCCGGTTTTGACCAGCACGAACCGGTTTTGAACGGCTCGAACCGGTTTTGAACGGATCAAACCGGTTTCGACCAGCTCAAACCAGGCCAGACACCGACCTGAGCCGGTTTTCACTGGCTCAAACCAGACCAGACCAGCTCAAACCGGTTTTGACCGGCTCAAAGCAGTTTTGACCGGATCAAAACGGACTCGACCGTCCCAGATCAGCTGAAAGCGGATCAAACAGAACCAGACCGGCCAAGACCGGCTGAAAGCGGGCCACAAAGCGGTTTTGTCCGGCTGAAACCAGACAGGACCGGCTCAAACCGGTTTTGACCGGCCTGAGCAGGTTTAGAACTGCTCAAACCAGACCAGAGTGGCTCAAACCGGACCAGAGCGGCTCAAACCAGTTTTTACCAGATGACACGGTATCAAACAGGACCAGACCGGCTCACACCGGATCAAACCGGACCAGACAGGCCCAGACCGCCTGAAACTGGACCACAAACCCGTTTTGACCGTTTCAAACCAGACCAGATCGATACAATCCGGTTTTGACCAGCTCAAACCGGTTTTTAACGTCTCGAACCGGTTTTAACCGGCTCAAACTGGTTTGGACCGGCTCAAACCACACCAGACCTGCTCAAACCGGTTTTGACGGCTGAAACCGATTTTGACCGGATGAGACCATATCAAACCGGAGCAGACGGGTCCAGTCCGGCTAAAACCTCCTCAAACCGAACCAGACCGACCCTGACCGCCTAAAACCGGGCCAAACCGGCTCAAACCTTTTTTGACCGGATCAAACCAGACCAGACCAGCTCAAACGGCTTTGTCCGGCTCAAACAAGAGCATACCGGCTCAAATTGGTTCAAATCGGACCAGACTAGCCCAGATCGACTAAAACCGGGCCAAACCGGCTCAAACCGGTTTTGGCCGGCTCGAACTGGTTTTGACCAGCTCAAACCAGAGCAGACCGGCTCAAACCAGACCAGACCGGCTCAAACCGGTTTTGACCCAACCTGAGCCGGTTTGCACCGGCTCAAAACCAGACCAGACCGGATCAAACCAATTTTGACCGGCTCAAGAGCGGTTTTGACCGGATCAAACCAGACTCGAGCGGCACCAGACCAGCTGAAACCAGATAAAACAGGACCCGACCAGCCCAGACAGGCTGAAAGCGGGCCACAAAGCGGGTTTTGACTGGCTGAAACCAGACCAGACCGGCTCAAACCGGTTTTGACCGGCCTGAGCCGGTTTACAATGGCTCAAACCAGAACAGAGCGGCTCAAACCGGACCAGAGCGGCTCAAACTGGTTTTTACCAGATGACACCGGATCAAACCGGACCAGACCGGCTCACACCGGATCAAACCGGACAAGACAGGCCCCAGACCGCTGAACCGGATCAAACCGGACCAGACCGGCACAGACTGGCTAAAACCGGGCCAGACCGGCTCAATCTGGTATTTACCGGCTCAAACCAGACCAGACCGGTTGAAACCGGTTTTGACTGGCTCAATCTGGTTTTGACCTGCTCAAACACACCAGACCGGCTCAAACAGGTTTTGACCGGCTAAGACCGATAATTGACCGGATGAGACTGGATCACACCGGAGCATACGGGCCCAGACCGGCTAACACCGGATCAAACCGGACCAGACCAGCTCACACCGGATCAAACCGGACCGACAGACCCAGACCGGCTGAAACTGGATCAAACCGGACCAGACCGGCCCCAGACCGGCTAAACCGGGCCAGACCGGCTCAAACCGGTTTTCACCAGCTCAAACCAGACCATACCGACTCAAACCAGACCAGACCAGCTTAAATCGGTTTTGACCGGCTCAAACCGGTTTTGACCTGCTCAAAACCACACCAGACCGGCTGAAAGCGGATTTCACCGGCTATAACCGGTTTTGACCGGATTAGACCGGATTAAACCAAATCAGACCGGCCGAGACTGGCTAAAATCGGATCAAACCGGACCAGACCAGCCCAGACTGCCTAAAATTGGGCCACAAACCGGTTTTCAACTGTTCAAACCAGACCAGACAGGCTTAAACCGGTTTTGACCGACCTGAGCCGGTTTTGACCGCTCAAACCAGACCAGACCAGCTCAAACCAGACCAGAACGGCTCAAATCAGTTTTGACCCGGCTCAAACCAGACCAGGCCGGCTCAAACTGGTTTTCACCAGCTGAAACCACAGCAGACTGGCTCAAACCGGTTTTGACCGGCTGAAACCGATTTTGACCATATGAGACTGGATCAAACTGGACCAGACGGGCCCGGACCAGCTAAAACCAGATCAAACCGGACCAGAACGGCCCAGACCCACCTAAAACCGGGCCAAACCGGTTCAAACGGTTTTGGCCGGCTCGAACCAGTTTTGACCAGCTCAAAACAGAGCAGACCGCCTCAACCAGACCAGAACGGCTCAAACCGGTTTTGACCAACCTGAGCCGGTTTTCACCGGCTCAAACCACAGCAGACCGGCTCAAACCGGTTTTCACTGGCTCAAACCAATTTTGACCTGATTAGACCGGATAAAACCGGACCAGACCGGCTCAGACAGGCTCGAATCGGTTTTGACTGGCTTCAACCAGACCAAAACCGGCTCAAACCGGTTTTTACCGCCTCGAACCGGTTTTTGACCAGCTCAAACCAGACCAGACCGGCTCAAAACCAGACCAGACGGGCTCAAACCTGTTTTGACGGGGTCAAACCGGTTTTGAACTGCTCAAACCACACCAGACAGGCTGAAACCGGTTTTGACCAGCTAAAACCGGTTTTTTACTGGATGAAACCGGTTCAAACCGAATCAGACCGGCCAGATCGTCTAAAATCGCATCAAACCGGACCAGACCGGCCCAGACCGCCTAAAACGGGGCCACAAACCGGTTTTGACCGGTTTCAAACCAGTCCAGACCGGCTCAAACAGGTTTTGACCGGCTCAAACCAGAGCAGATCGGCTCAAACCAGACCAGACCGGCTCAAACCGGTTTTGACCGGATCAAAGAGGTTTTGACCGGATCAAACCGGACTCGACCGGCCCAGACCCGCTGAAACCAGGGCCACAAACCGGTTTTGACCGGCTGAAACCAGACCCCACTGGCTCAACCGGTTTTGACCAGCCTGAGCCGTTTTAGACCGGCTCAAACCAGACTAGACCGGCCCAATCCTGACCACGACCGGCTCAAACCGGTTTTGACGGGATGACAACGGATCAAACCGGACCAGACAGGACCAGACCGGCTGAAACCGGTATCCAACCAGACCAGAGCGGCACAGACCGGCTAAACTGGGCCATACCAGCTCAACTGGTTTTGACCGGCTCAAATCAGACCCGACAGGTTCAAATCGGTTTTGACTGGCTCAATCCGGTTTTGACCGGCTCAAACCGGTATTGACCAGCTCAAACCACTGCCAGAACGGCCTTAAAACCGGTTTTGACCAGCTCAAACTGGTTTTGACCTGATTAGACTGGATCAAACCGGACCAGACCGGCTCAGACAGGCTCGAATCGGTTTCGACTGGCTTCAACCAGACCAAACTGGCTCAAACCGGTTTTGATGGGCTCGAACCGGTTTTGACTGCTCAAACCGGTTTTGACCTGCTCAAACCACACCAGACCGGCTAAAACCGGTTTTGACCGGATGAGACCGGATCAAAAAGAATCAGACCGGCCCAGACCGGCTAAAATCCGATCAAAACAGACCAGACCGGCCCAGACCACCTAAAACTCGGCCACAAACGGGTTTTGACCGGCTCAAACCAGACCAGACCGGCTCAAACCAGACCAGACAGGCTCAAAGCGGTTTTGACCGATGAGACACAATAAAACTGGACCGGACCGGCTCAAACCGGATGAAACCGCACCAGAACGGCGCAGAACAGCTGAAGCCAGAGCAAACTGTACCAGACCGGTCCAGAACGGCTAAAACCGGGCCACAAACCGGTTTTGGACCGGCTCAAACCGGTTTTGACCACCTCAAACCATTCCAGACCGGCTAAAACCAGTTTTCACCGGCCCAAACCGATTTTGACCTGATTAGACCAGATCCAACCGGACCAGACCAGCTCAGACAGGCTCAAAACGGTTTTGACTGGCTTCAACCAGACCAAACCGGCTCAAACCGGTTTTGGACCGGCTCGAACTGGTTTTGACCTGCTCAAACCACACCAGACCGGCTGAAATCGGTTTTGACCGGATGAGACCGTATTAAAATGAACCAGAGCGGCCAAGACCGGCTAAAATCGGATCCAACCAGACCAGACCGTCCCAGACCGCCTAAAACTGGGCCACAAACCGGTTTTGACCGGTTGCCAAACGAGACCAGACCGAACTCAAACTGGTTTTGACTGACCTGAGCCGGTTTTGACTGGCTCAAAGCAGACCACACAGGTTCAAACCGGTTTTGACTGCCCTAATTCGGTTTTGACCAGCTGAAACCGGTTTTGACCGGCTCAAACCACTCCAGACCGGGGTAAAACCGGTTTTTAACGGCTTAAACCGGTTTTGACCTGATTAGACCAGCTCAACCAGACCAGACCGATTCAATCCGGTTTTGACCGGCACAAACCGTTTGTGACCGGCTCGAACCGGTTTTGACCGGCTCAAACCAGACCAGACCAGCTCAAACCAGACCAGAACGGCTCAAACCAGTTTTGACCGTCTCAAACCTACCAGGCCGGCTCAAACCGGTTCTGAACGGCTGAAACCACAGCAGACCGGCTCAAACCGGTTTTGACCGTGTGTGAAACCGATTTTGACCATATGAGACAGGATCAAACCGGACCAGACGGCCCGGACCAGCTAAAACCAGATCAAACCGGACCAGAACGGCCCAGACCGCCTAAAAACCGGAGCCAAACCGTCTCAAACCTATATTGACTGGATCAAACCAGACCAGACCGGCTCAAACCCGGTTTTGTCCGGCTCAAACCGGATCATACCGGCTCAAATCAGATCAAATCGGAACAGACAGGCCCAGACCGACTAAAACCGGGCCAAACCCGGCTCAAAACTATTTTGACCGGCCTCCAACAAGACCAGACTGGCTCGAACCTGTTTTGACCGTCTCAAACAAGACCAGACTGGCTCAAACCGGTTTTGACCTGCTCAAACCACATCAGACCCGCTGAAATCGGTTTTGACCGGCTAAAACCGGTTTTGACCGGGATGAGACCATATCAAACCGAATCAGACCGGCCAGACCGGCTAAAATCGGATCAAACTGGACCAGACCGGCCCAGACCGCGTAAAACTGGGCCACATACCGGTTTTGACTGGTTCAAACCAGGCCAGACCGGCTCAAACCGGTTTTGATCGGCTCTAACCGGTTTTGACCTGGCTCAAGCAGTTTTGGCCAGAGCAAACCGGGACTCGACCGGCGCAGACCAGCTGAAACCGCATTGAATTGGACCAGGCCGGCCAAGACTGGCCTAAAACCAGGCCACAAACAGTTTTTGACTGGCTTCAACCAGATCAGACTGGCTGAAACTGGAACAGACTGGCTCAAATTGGTTTTGACCGGCTCGAACCGGTTTTGACCGTCTCAAACCAGAACAGACCGGCTAAAACCAGACCAGACCGGCTCAAACCGGTTTTGACCTGCTCAAACCAGACTAGGACCGGCTCAAACCACAGCAAACTTGGACCATACCGGTCCAGACCACCTAAAACCATGTCAAACCGCCTCAAACCTATTTCGACCGGCTCCAACCAGACCAGACTGGGGGTCGAACTTGTTTTGACGGGCCTAAAACCAGACTCTGACCGGCTCAACCCGGTTTTGACCAGATTAGACCAGATCAAACCAGACCAGACCTTCTCAAACCGTCTCATACCGGACCAGAGCAGCACAAACCGGCTCAAACTGGCTCAAACCGAACCAGACCGGCCCAGACAGGCTAAAACCGGGCCACACCGGCTCAATCAGGTTTTGACCAGCTGAAACCAGTCCAGACCGGCTCAAAGAATACCAGACTGGCTCAAACCGGATTTGACTGGCTTAAACCAGAAGAGACTGGCTCAAACCGGTTTTGACAGGATGAGACAGGATAAAACCGAGACCAGACCAGCTCAAACTGGATGAAACCGCACCAGACCGGCCGAGAACAGCTGAAACCGGAGCAAACCGGGCCAGACCGGGCAGACCAGCTAAAACAGGGCCACAAACCGGTTTTGACCGGCTCAAACCAGACCAGACCAGCTCAAACCGGATCATACTGGAACAGCCCAGCACAAACCGGCTCTATCCGGCTCAAACCGAACCAGACCGGCCCAGACGGGCGAAACCGGGCCAAACCGGCTCAATCAGGTTTTGCGCAGCTGAAACCAGACCCAGACCGCCTCAAACCAGACCAGACGGGCTCAAACCGGTTTTGAACCGGCTCACACCAGAAGCGACCGGCTCAACCGGTTTTGACCAGATGAGACAGGATAAAACAAGACCAGACCGGCTTAAACCAAATGAAACCACAACAGACCGGCCCAGAACAGATGAAACCGGAGCAAACGGGACCAGACCGGGCCAGACCAGCTAAAAACGGGCCACAAAAACGGTTTGACCGGCTCAAACCAGATCAGACCGGCTCAACCCGGTTTTCACCGGCGTCCAACCGGTTTTAACCGGCTCAAACCAGACCATACCGGCTCAAACCAGACCAGACCAGCTTAAATCGGTTTTGACCTGCTCAAACCACACCAGACCGGCTGAAAGCGGATTTCACCCGGCTATAACCGGCTTTGACCAGATTAGACCGGATTAAACCAAATCAGACCGGCCGAGACTGGCTAAAATCGGATCAAACCGGACTAGACCAGCCCAGACTGCCTAAAATTGGGCCACAAACCGGTTTTCAACGGTTCAAACCAGACCAGACAGGCTTAAACCGGTTTTGACCGACCTGAGCCGGTTTTGACCAGCTCAAACCAGACCAGAACGGCTCAAATCAGTTTTGACCAGCTCAAACCAGACAGGCCAGGCTGCTCAAACTGGTTTTGACCAGCTGAAACCACAGCAGACCGGCTCAAACCGGTTTTGACTGGCTGAAACCGATTTTGACCATATGAGACCGATCAAACTGGACCAGACGGGCCCGGACCAGCTAAAACCAGATCAAACCCGGACCAGAACGGCCCAGACCGCCTAAACCACGGGCCCAAACCGGCTCAAACCGGTTTTGGCCCGGCTCGAACCGGTTTTGACCGGCTCAAACCAGAGCAGACTGCCTCAAACCAGACCAGACCGGCTCAAACTGGTTTTGACCAACCTGAGCCGGTTTTCACCGGCTCAAACCAGACCAGACCGGCTCAAACCGATTTTGACCGGCTCAAAGCGGTTTTTACTGGATCAAACCAGACTCGAGCGGCCCAGACCAGCTGAAACCAGATAAAACAGGACCAGACCAGCCCAGACAGGCTGAAAGCGGGCCACAAAGCGGTTTTGACTGGCTGAAACCAGACCAGACTGGCTCAAACCGGTTTTGACTGGCCTCGAGCCGGTTTAGAACGGCTCAAACCAGACCAGAGCGGCTCAAACCGGTTTTTACCAGATGACACCGGATCAAAACCGGATCAGACAGGCTCACACCGGATCCAACCGGAGCAGACAGGCCCAGACCGGCTGACCGGATCAAACCGGACCAGACCGAGCCCGGACTGGCTAAAACTGGGCCAGACCAGCTCAACCGGTTTTTACCGGCTCAAACCAGACCAGACCGGTTGAAACCGGTTTTGACTGGCTCAATCCGGTTTGGACCGGCCTCAAACCACTCCAGACCGGTTTAAAAACCGGTTTTCACTGGCTCAAACCTGTTTTTACCTGATTAGACCGGATCAAACTGGACCAGACCCGGTTCAGACAGGCCTTGAATCGGGTTTTGACTGTCTTCAACCAGACCACACCGACTCAAACCAGACCCAGACCGCTCAAACCTGTTTTGACCGTGTCAAACCGGTTTTGACCTGCTCAAACCACACCAGAGCGGTTGAAACCGGTTTTGACCAGCTAAAACCGGTTTTTTGACCGGATGAGACCAGATCAAACCGAATTCAGATCGGCCCAGACTTGCTAAAATCGGATCAAACAGGACCAGACCGGCCCAGACCGCCTGAAACTGGGACACAAACCGGTTTTGACCGGTTCAAACCAGACCAGACTGGCTCAAACCGGTTTTGACCGGCTCAAACGGTTTTGACCAGCTCAAAGCGGCTTTTGACCGGATCAAACCGGACTCGACCGTCCGAGACCAGCTGACACCGGGATCAAACTGGAGCAGACCAGCCAGACCTGCTGACACTGGGCCATGAACCGGTTTTGACCGCTCAAACCAGACCAGACCGGCTCAAACCGGTTTGACCGGATTACAACGGATCAAACCGGACCAGACCGAATCACACCGGATCAAACCGGACCAGACAGGACCAGACCAGCTGAAAACGGATTAAACCAGAGGCAGAGCAGCACAGACCGGCTAAAACCGGGCCATACCGGGCTCAAACTGGGTTTGACCGGCTCAAACCAGACCAGAAAGTTTCAAATCGGTTTTGACTGGCTAAATCCGGTTTTGACCAGCTCAAACCGGTATTGACTGGCTCAAACCCACTCCAGAACGGCTAAAAAGGCTTTTCACCAGATTAAATGGGTATTGACCTGATTAGAACGGATCAAACTGGACCAGACGGTCTCGGACAGGCTCGCAATTGGTTTTGACTGGCTTCAACCAGACCAAAAAGGCACAAACCGGTTTTGACCTGCTCAAACCACACCAGACCCGGCTGAAACCGGTTTTGACCAGCTAAAACTGGTTTTGACCGGATCAGACCAGATCAAAACGAATCATACCGGCCCAGACCGGCTAAAATCGGATCAAACTGGACCAGACCGGTCCAGACCGCCTAAAACTGTGCCACAATTGGGTTTTGACCGGCTCAAACCAGACAGACCGGCTCAAACCAGACCAGAACCGGCTGAAACCGTTTTGACCGCTCAAACCAGACCAGACAGGCTCAAAGCGTTTTTGACCGGATGAGACACGATAAAATCGGACCGGACAGGCTCAAACCGGATGAAACCACACCAGAATAGCCCAGAACAGCTGAAGCCGGAACAAACCGGACCAGACCGGGCCAGACCGGCTAAAACCGGGCCACAAACCGGTTTTGACCCGCTCAAACCGGTTTTGACCAGCTCAAACCACTCCAGACTGGCTAAAACCTGTTTTCACTGGCCCAAACCGGTTTTGACCTGATTTAGACCAGATCAAACCAGACTGGACCAGCTCAGACAGGCTCG